>NW_007144392.1:0-1139 GCF_000164805.1 Carlito syrichta
TCGTTAATTCTTTTATAAATCATATAGTAACTATTACACTTGAATAATGTAGCAAAAGGAATCAAAACAGCAAGTATAGATTTACGCAGCTATGAGTGTATATGTATATATTTTATCCCAACAAGTCTACTCTAAAAATCAAATAGTAGCTGTCACACTCTTGAACAAGGAAATGCAGGGCTTCCAAGATGGCGGCCATGGGCTGAAGCAGACAGAGTTTCGGTAATTAACGAAACAAAAGAAAACGTTCTACCTGGCTAGGGGCAGGGGACAGAACTATCATGGTAATTTAGTTTCTAATCTTAGCCCTAGGGGAAACAGCTTTCGGGAACAAGGACTACCCAGTCTACCAGGAAATAGAAGTAAAAAAATATCTAGAAAGAAGCTAAACTTAGAAAGACAGAAACAATTGCGCCATGCACCTTCCATCAAGTGTACTGAGATTCACTTGTAAGTTTTACTGCCATGTATGCACACTGGTCACCAATCACACGCCAATATCATAGGTATAACTGATATCCTATGTCAGAGGCGATCTTCCAGATGGGCCTTTACAGGCCTCAGCCATGTAGCTATAGATGTTGGCTCCCAACATGTTCCCAGTAGGGGGATTGTGGTATCATATGGAAGGTCAATTTCTGGATCTTTTAGGAATCATCACACTGTTTCCCACAGAGGCTGTACTAGTTTACACTCCCAAAAACAGTGTAGAAGTGTTCTCTTTTCACCACATCCTCTCCAGCATTTGTTGTTTTTTGAGTTATTGATGATGGCCATCCTGGAGTTAGGTAGTATCTTAGTGTAGTTTTAATTTGTATTTCTTTGATGACTAGTGAGACTGAGAATGTATTCGTTGGCTGATCATATGTCTTCTTTTGAGAAGTATCTATTCATATCTTTTGCCTACTTTGTAATGTGGCTGTTACTTTTTATTTTCTTTTTTTCTTTCCAGCACATCTGAGATCCTGGATGTTAGGCCTTTGTCAGACATACAGTTGGTAAATATTTTTTCCCAGTCTGTGGGCTGTCTCCCTGCTTGCTTGATGGCTTCTTTGGCTTTGCAAAAACTTGTCAGTTTGATGAGGTCCCATTTGTCTATCTTATCTCTTATGGCATAGCACTTGGGGTTTTGATCAGGA
>NW_007144393.1:0-477 GCF_000164805.1 Carlito syrichta
GAATCTTACTATTTGTTATTCAAACAACTTGAATTCTACATCACCAGGAAATGTTTTGGTGTCTTGCTGAGAATGAAGCAAGAAACTGGGTAATGGCAGTTCTTGTATACAGTATACTGCACTGCCTCTTGCTAAGGATGAAAAAGGAATCTTGGTTACATGAGTTCTCAATCCCGAAAATCGATAGTGTGTCTTGCTAAGGGCTAAACAAAATCAGGTCTTCGAGCGCCCTTCATGTTTTAGAGCTATTTGTTATGTACATATTACGAATCAGTAATTCCTGGACTCCAGCAAAACTCTAGTACGTTTGATAGTTGTGAACGAGAATCTAGCACTAAAAGTCCATTTAGAAACTCGGAACCTCTGACGTCAGATTCCAGGACACAAGTAATTCTCTCAGACTTTTTGTATGTAAAGCCCTGACTTCAGTGTTACCTCGTACTCCAGAAACTTCAGTTGGTCCGCTTTTCGGAAATA
>NW_007144394.1:0-684 GCF_000164805.1 Carlito syrichta
GATTCCTGTTTCGAAATGCTGATTATTGTTTAGCCCTTAGTAAGAAGTCATGTAGATTTTTTGATAGAGGAATCGTGGAAAACAGAATTCTTCTCTTTCATTAGCACGAGGCCGTATAGTTTCCTGTATATGAGAATTGCTATTACCCACATTCATGCCTCGAATCACTGATCCGTCTTTAGCCATCAGCAATATGCCCTGTAGATTTTCAGGACTGAGGACTCATATAACCAAGATTCCTTATTTTTTCTTACCAAAAGTTCATGCAGTTGCCTGTAAATAAGGACTCCATTTTTCAGATTCCTGCTCGAAAACACCATGGTTCGTGATTAGCCCATAGCAAGATGACCTTAAGCTTTTTTGGGATTGAGGACCTGAGTAATGTAGATTCCTTATTCTTACTTAGCAAGATGCAGTGAAGTTTCCTGTATGTGAGAACTCTCATTACCCAGATTCCTACTTCAAAAACCTGATACGTGATTACGTCTTAGGAAGACGGCCTGTAGTTTTTGGGATTGAGCACTCATATAAGTAGTATTCCTTATACTTCCTTAGCAATATGATGTGTAGTTTCCTGTATATGCTGAACTCCATTACCCAGCTTCCTGCTTCACTCTGCAGGATGCCGAGACTGTTCCTGGTGACTGAGAATTCCAGATTTTTGGATATCAAGAGACAGACGTC
>NW_007144395.1:0-3400 GCF_000164805.1 Carlito syrichta
CTCTCTCTGCCCAGGCGGGTCTCGAACCTGCGGGCTCAGGCAATCCACTCACCTCAGCCTCCCAAAGGTGCAGGATTACAGGCTGAGCCACCAAACCCGGCTTCTCTTCAAATTTTAAAACAGTTGTGCTGTAAGGCAAAAGGAGGGTTATTTTTGTGTGCTCTTATTTTGTTCTATCTGTATTTTATCTTCGATAATATGTCTCATGAATACCTTCTTGGTGAATACTTCTGTGTGTGGCTGCATCTGTGTGTCTGTATGTCATAAAATATGGTAGTGCTTAAGTTCTCAGATATATATCTCAGAATTAATTGTGTTTACATTCTAATAATCTTTTCTGTCTTTCTCAGATAAGACCTGAATTTTAACAGTAGAGAGGAACTTTGGCTTATCTTTTAAAATAACAATTGGAAATCTCTAGACCTAAACTCTTACCCCCTAAGATTTAGTCAATTATTCACCCTGATCCAAAACCTTCATACATCCATGGAAGCAATCATCTTCCCTAAAGGATATATACTGAGGGTTTTAGTGCAACAAGGAATTTAAGTAAGAGATAATTCCCTCGTCCACACTGTGCCATCTGAGCTCTCCAGAAGAGCATGGACATAAGATGGCCTCCATGTCCCTGCTTACTCTGTTCTACCAAGAGCCACCTTCCAGCTCCATCTAAGCTAGTTCACCTTCACACTTCTTCCTTCTCTTCCACACTTTCCTGTTAAGTATTGGGTGATTCTCTCTCCCTTTTTTGCACACTGTATCCTTCAATGGTTCTACTATTATGGGTGACCAAAAACTCTATGCCCTTGGATCTGTGTGTGTCTCTTCTGTAAGATGCATGAAAGCCCCTGAAGTCAGGAGAGGGTCTCATTCCTCACACAGCCAAGAACACAGCTGAAGTCAATATGCATCTGCAAATCTCACTTCTCTTGCTTTTATAAAGAACCTCTTTTCTCATCCACAAGAGACATCTACTGTCCAGCTCATGACAGGGAGATGATTCAGCCAATTGAGTGCCCTCAGAAACTCAATGAAACTAACCATATCTTCAACCAGCTTTACCCTTGGATTTGCAAGCCCTGCAGGGACATCTATGATATTGTTTCCTACTGACTGAATGATAAAAGAGATACACACACTTTACAAGTCACCTCATATTACTCAGATTACCATACTAAATGGTGGATGTGGAGGCAGTGGGCAAGGCTCCAGAGTCCACCAGGGTGGTGAAGGTGGCCCATGTCTCATGAAGGGTTATGGAGGACCATTTAAGTGGTGGGGCATGTAGGACAATCCCAGGAAAGGAAAAGGATGGGGCCCTCTTGCAGCCATATACACTTGCAGAGCAGGAAGAGGAAATATTTTGGAAAATGTTGATGAGATGGACAAAACACCCACTCCAACACAAGCTGAGCCCCACACAGGAGGAAACAGTCCCTGACACATTCCCCTCCACCAGGATTCAAGGCAGCAGCATCAGTGCCAAAAACTCTCACTGCCCTGAGTCCTGCTAACAGCTGGGAAGTGACGAAATGTCATGGAGACAAAATGCTGTCTCCACACTCTATAGTCTATATTTGCAAGTGAATGAAGGCTAAAGTCCTGTTCCTGGAACAACAGAGTCATAACACACTAATAAGGAAGCATATTCCTGACACTTGGGCATCTGTGCCCATGTCCAACTGTCCCCCACTTTCACCCCCATCATAGAAGCTCATTCATACATTTGAAGGACAGAGAGAATAAGAAGAATGAGAAGTCCATCAACCACACATCACACCTACTCTTTCGAGAACTTGTTACATGCCTTTCTTGTCCTGCCTTCGATTCTCAGAACCTGCAAGGTAAGGGTGACTATCTTGCCCTAACTCAAAGATAGGAGAAGATACTGAAGGAAATAGAAATTCTCCTATGGTCAAACAGCATGCACGAGGCAGAGCAGAGGTCAATTCCAGCTTTGTCTGCAGCCCTTCAGATCCCTCTCTTCTTCTCCTAGAAAAGAGTCATCTGCTTCCTGGAAGTGTTGTCTGGGGCCCAAGGATCTCTGGGAAAAAGCAGATACTTGGAGTCCACAGGGAACTCCAGAAGTAAAACAAATGTGTTGATTTCAGGTGGAGAAGCCTGCGATGTAGGATCAAAGGGCTCTCCAGCCACAATTGCTTCAGAGGTCACAAGAGAACTGGCTTGTGTGACCTTCATTTAAGGCTTCTATGGGAACTAGCTGTGCAGGTAATCAGTGACTTTCACTCCTGACAATCTCACTCACAGTGTACATTTTCTGTTACAAGTATCTAACCTCTGACAATTCAGAATGTTTAATCAAGAGTCCTACTGAGGGGGATGCTGCATTTCACAATCACCAATGGAGATGGGACTGGGATGAATCACACAATTTCCATTGTCCAAGGGCATTCAATATTGAACAACACACAAAATAACGTTGGAAGAATGAGTTTTCACATTTTTAATTTCTAAGAGTTACAGTCAATATTCTATGAAGATTAACATTGAACCATAAAACAAAGAAGGAAGAAATAACAATAGCAACAAAAAATCCCCAACTGTTTTGGAAAAACACAGCAAAATCTAAAATAAAGGGAGTCAGTCAGGTCTGAGACTTAAGGCACTGGGATTAAATGGCATCTTTTCATGTTATTTCCAGAAGCACCACAGAGAAAACCTGTCAGTTCTCTGCCCTAAGTATTTGTAGGTCTATAGATGTCACCATGGATGAGCAGGTGAGAACAAAAAGACTGTAGGTTCTGGGGAAGATTTTAATGGGGGGGGGGACACCTCATCAACAAGGGTACCTTCACAATGAATATTTGTATACCTAACACTGAATTCTATCCTGCCATTTTAAAATAAAAAATTTGAAAGTTAAAAAAAGAGGAAAAAAAAAGAAAAGTAAATGCAGGGAAATTTTATCACCAAGCATGCAAACTTGAGATGAGGCCAGAAGATGACACTTAAGAAAACATGAAAGTTTCCTGAAATTGTTACAATGAAAATGTTTTTCTGAAATTGTTACATGAAAATGTTCTTCTCTGTGTTCTCAGTTGTGATCTCGCTGCAGTTTTTCTTTTTTTTTTTGAGTTGGAGTTTCACTCTGTCACCCGCCGTTTCAGCCTTTCAAGTATCTGGAACTTCAGGTGCACGCTACCAAGCCCAGCTCATTTTTTATTTATTGTAGAGATGAGGTCTCACCAAGTTGCCCAGGTGGGTCTCAAACCCACAGGCTCAGGCAATCCACTCACCTCAGACTCCCAAAGGTGAGGGATTACAGGCTAAGCCACTGAGCCCAGCTTCGCTGCTGTTTCTTGTGGGAAATGAATGTGGTCCTGAATGTGCTGAAGGTGGGAGAAGAGATTGGGCCTCACTCTAACTTGCACATTCTATG
>NW_007144396.1:0-774 GCF_000164805.1 Carlito syrichta
CTTCGCTGCTGTTTCTTGTGGGAAATGAACGTGGTCCTGAATGTGCTGAAGGTGGGAGAAGAGATTGGGCCTCACTCTAACTTGCACATTCTATGCAGAATACAAAACCCTTCAAGTCTCCTCCATCTCACTTTCTTTCCCACAATTAGGTACTACACCAGAGGCACATGGCTTTTCAGATGCCTCGGATGACCACTGAACCCATGACTGCTATTCTTGAAGATGATGATGGAGAGCCTTGGTCCTTGTGTTTCTCAACTAACCTCCCAATTTTGGACTGTTCAGGGCCCAAGCTAGTTGGAAATCAATTCTAATTCTGGAGCTTCCTGATTTAATGTACATATCAGAGGACATAACTTACAGATTAGCAATTAAACAAGAACAGCTTTGGATGGGAAGAACATCAACAAACCCTTGAATGGAACAATACTTCTCCTTTTCTTCAAGCTCTAGGAGCATTTTAAAAAATCTCTTGATCTATATTTAATCTGGTTATATAATACCAGGTTTTAAAATATTTGTGAGGAGAAAAAGATTTAGAGAGACTAATATTATAGAAATAAGAAAAGTTAAGCACTATAGGTAGGCTAGCACTTAAAAATGGAGGAGTAAAATTACATAGAAATTTAATTTACTAATGGAGTACAATAGCTCACAATTAACAAAACAAAAAGAAAAAAGTATGCTCCAAAACAGTAAAAAATTGTATCCCGTTTAAACAGGTCTCATAGTACATATTGATTCAAAAGACATAGCAGCACAAAGTCTTCTTTC
>NW_007144397.1:0-6125 GCF_000164805.1 Carlito syrichta
TATTCTTGAAGATGATGATGGAGAGCCCTAGTCCTTGTTTTTCTCAATTAACCTCCCAATTTTGGACTGCTCAGGGCCCAAGCTAGTTGGAAATCAACTCTAATTCTGGGGCTTCCTGATTTAATGTACATATCAGAGGACATAACTTACAGATTAGCAATTAAACAAGAACAGCTTTGGATGGGAAGAACATCAACAAACCCTTGGATGGAACAATACTTCTCCTTTTCTTCAAGCTCTAGGAGCATTTAAAAAAATCTCTTGATCTATATTTAATCTGGTTATATAATACCAGGTTTTAAAATATTTGTGAGGAGAAAAAGATTTAGAAAGACTAATATTATAGAAATAAGAAAAGTTAAGCACTATAGGTAGGCTAGCACTTAAAAATGGAGGCATAAAATTACATAGAAATTTAATTTACTAATGGAGTACAATAGCTCACAATTAACAAAACAAAAAGAAAAAAGTAGGCTCCAAAAACAGTAAAAATTGTATCCCGTTTTAAAACAGGTCTCATAGTACAATATTGATTCAAAAAGACATAGTAGCACAAAGTCTTCTTTCATCAGGACATAAAGCCCCCAGTCTAAAACATAGTTGGTGTTACCTTTCTCAAATAAGAGAAAAATAAAGCCTTCTCCACTTACTCAAGGTGGGAAGGGGAGCTGGCCCATTTACCTCTTGGCTCGAGTCTTCAGTTTGGAGTCACCTAGAGGCTGGGATGTGGTGAAGGTGGCTGCACACAGTGGAAGGGCTTGAGCATCACCCTTCCAGGAGACTGACCAAGAATCATCTGACTGGGGCAGCTGAAGAAAATAGTCTTTGTCACCCTGTGACACAACCAGTCTCTTAGAGCTTGGGGGCTGTATCCAGAACATATAAACAATCACCAATGAAAACAAGAAGCAGAATGTGTGTTTTGTGCAGTAAGAAATTAGGCTACTGCCTCTACAGTGAGCTCCTACCTCTGAGTGGAGGGTAATGTGTGTCTGGGCTTCTTGGCTCTGGTTTCTGTATCTTCTGTGTCTCTTGCCACCCCTGTTGCTGCATTCTTTCCAGACTTGAATACAGAGAAATAATGGACTTGAATAAGAACTAGAACACCAAGGTTTTTGTTTGTTTGTTTGTTTTTACCAGACACTCAATGATCATCTAAGAGCACCAGAAACATCCTTAAAAACGTCTCCCACAGTCACATATCTGTGCTTCAAGTTGGTGGCCTCCCTGTTCTTCTCAGCCAACTCCCTTTCCATGGCACATACCTTGAACTATAGGAGAGAAAGCACGTGTAAGTTTAGATGTGAAGATATTGCATGAAAGCAAGAAAAGAAAAAAACCTTACCCAATTGTCATGAGCCTTTTGTTCATACATGGTGATCTGAAAAAGCCATCAGAAACCATAAGTTAGAAATTCTGGGCCATTATATCATCAGCATCAGACGCTGAAGCATTCTGTTGATGTCAGGCAGATGCTCCTTACCTGCTGTCTGAAATTGTGCTCTGCTTTTTGTTGCTTTTCCTGCATTTCTTCAATTATTTTACTATGGGTTGGAATAGTTTTCATCAGATAAACACAATTTTGAGTGTGATTTTAAATACTCTGCCTTGTTCCCACTATTCTCACAACTGTACCCTTGCAAAATTTATGCAAGCATATAAAACATATTCTATCTGATTATAAAAGTACAGTAGAACCAAAACTGTTGCTATATTGTTTCCTAGTCTGTTGTTTAATGCCTGCTGCATTCTAAATTGACATAATTTCCTGCCCCTACTCAGTATTTCCCATATTGATTCTCCCACTCTCGTCTCCTTATCATATCACAAGGCAGGGAAAACTGGGCTTATAAAGTGGCTCCACCTCTTTTATGGATGTAATTCCTCCTATGCCAAAATGCTTTCCTAGTGATACATACATAGGTTTACTGCTAATTCCACATCCTTGCACATTCTAGCTAATTGTTTTGTTTATCAAGGGAAGTGTTTTTCAAGCCTAAGCATGCATTCCTTTAAGACCAAAAGGAGTCCTTCAATAGGATCCATGGGGCTCTGCCTCCATCATGGCCGCTTCCCACTGGGGCTCTGCTCCCAGTCAGCGTTTTTCCCATTTTTGGGTAACCTCCATTTGCCTCTTTAGGAGTTGTGGCTTACGGCATATCATGACCAATTCAGGATGACTAAATCCATCAGGATAGAGCAGAACATCATTGTTTCTCTGATTCCTCCCAAGTAGAAACCTGAACCACAGTCAAAGAAAGGCTAGTACCGGTACCCAGACAATCTGCCTTAGAAGGACAGATCCTTCTAGGACATAATGTTAACCCTGCTGGTCACTCCTGGACATTTCTTTAATTCAGGAATTGAACACTTATCTACTTTAAAGATCCTGATGAGAGAAAAATTAAATCTTAGTGCTGGTCACAACTACTGAGTAAGCAAGATCTGAATGTCTTCCTAGTTTGGGGGTTATCGCTTGGAATCAGATTATCACTGGAAAAACATCCAACTCAGTGTTCATCTACCTTTAGAAAGATGAGTTCACAGGTAGTGGAGGTAGAAACGGGCTAAGACCTAAAATGGTTGATTTGCTGTGCTGCCCTCAACACCTGTTATTCAGTATTCTGATTCATAAGCTCTCACTAGATATTTTGTTTAATATGGATGGCATGAGAAATTGAAAGAACTCAAGGAAATGGAGAAAAACACTTAACAGGGAATGTTCATGACCACACAGGCAATACATCACCAAATGCTTTCTGGAGTGACCTAATGCAGTGAGTGTGTTGTGAAGTGGTGAGATTACAAAGAGGAACAGGTGCCCTCCAATCCTAAATGTGTTTACCATTCAGGCAAACAAGAAGACAGTATGGACATAGCTATCCATGTCATGCACATAAGAAGAAGTAACCCAAAAACTGTTTTGAGAGAAGGTAAGGAGAGGTTCTGCTTTTGTATGGCAAGTGCATCTGAAGACCCTGATCTCCCAGAGAACTATCAAACACTCTGGACAGAATAAGAGATACATGATTGAATGCATCCAATTACTAGCATCCTGTAAAGAAGCATGAGGCCAAGTTGGAGAAGATAAAACTGATGACCAAGGTCAGCCTGCAGTTGAAGTCATCATCCACTAGTTTCATCATTCAATTCCAAGAGAGACTATAGAGATTCAAACAGCTGAGAGGATTTTACAGAGATTTAGGGGCTTTGAAGGGAAAAGCATGGAGTTTATGGTCTGTCAAAGAAGATTCCCATAATGTAGTCCACTCATTTTGGTTGGGACACAGAAGTTACACAGTAGGAAAAAATATGGAAAAAAAATGCACTGGCTTCTCTGACTCTGCAGTAAGTGATGTCAATTGCTTACTGAATTAAGTGTATGATCAGAGTAAACTCTCATCTTTTCTGCAGCAAGATAGCATCATAAGAGGTCTCAATTTTTCTCTAAATATTTTCCTGGTGTCTTGTATTTAATAAAAATATGGCAGGACAGCACAATATGATCGGATCAAAACCTAAAAGACTGAAAATGAATTCAGAGGAGATCCAGATATTGAAGTTAACAATAGAGGTAATAGTATCTCCTCTTTCCCCGAGAGAAAGACAAACAAAAAACTCAAAGAAAAATATGTAAGAGGAAGGAAAAATGGCAGATTACAGAAATCAAGACAGGGAGGGAAAGCACAATTCTTTATCACATGAATGAGCCACAAATATTGCAGAAATGACTCTAATGGAAATTCCAAGTAACTTCATTTGTTGATGTATGTTTTATACAAAAGTATTTGTATCACTGAACACATAAGCATTATACTTACTCTTCTTCATAGATTGCATAAAGACTGTCTATTCTTTTCAGCATTTTGAATTCTGTGTCATTTGCAGCTTTCAGAGATCTCAATATATCATGATCTTTGTCTTCCAGGCTTTTTTTATACTCTGAAATGGATTTTAAAAAGTTACCTTTTGTGCCTTCAATTAGATATCAAACTTTGGCTACAGTAAGCAAAGGAGAACGTGAGAATCCTGAAGGCTAGAAGTCTGTTTTCCATACCAGGACAAAGTTGTTTTTATGCTAGGAGGACTTTCTCCCCCAAAGGGCATACCTTCCAGGATGTAGGTTTTGGACCTCAATCCCTTCAGTTTGAATCCTCACACATTTCATTAACACATCTGACTTTAAGACAGATTGGAGAAGAGACATTAAGAAAAAATGATCACACACCATTGTGAATACCCTGAAACATTGATAAACTGTATATTTAAAAATGATGAAGATTATTATCATCTTATGAATATTTTACCAAAGGTAAAATTTTCTTTTTAAAATTTGAAAACCAAGAACTTATGTTCAGTTCCCTAAATTATAAAATCTCTGGGAGTTCCGTTTTGTTAGCTGCTTTTTCTTGATCTTCATTAAACCATTGTACTTGGAGCCATTCCCATTTTCAGATTACCTTATTCCTTCCCTCACCACAGGTTTGCTAAGGCAAATTTGTATCTAACATACAACTTTCACAACATTGATGTAATTGCCAAGAATAAATGTTCATTTAGATTTCACATTTAATCTTCTAAGACATGAATGAACTCTTCCTCATCAAAGCTAATACATAGAATAGAAATCCTGCAGTGAATGGAAGTGGTTTACCTCTGAAATTCCTGAAGTGTTCACTGGAATAAGAATTTTCAGGTTTTCTGTAGAATTTTATTCTTGGAAAGGGATTGGCAATAGTGGGAAACTGTCAAGGGAGGAGAGGTGTGATTGGCACTTAAAGGAACCTGCTACAGGAAGGAGGGGCATACCTCATCAACAAAGGTACCTGCATAATCACCATTTGCATACCTAACCCTGAATTGTACTTCACATCTTTACAATAAAAAAGAACGTTCTTCTTACAATATCTACACATATGATAGAAGCAATTCAGAAGAAGCTCAAAGTGATATGATACAAAGTTGAATCAACATATGCATATATCCCACAGCAGCTGCTTAGTTCATGGAACAGTGGATGCTCCTAGCATGGGGTAGGACAACTGTGAAGCACACAAAGAGATGAGAAATAGAGACACCATGAGCCATGAATACTTTGTGGCATCCAAATATTCAACATCTTGTTGAGAAGATAGTAGAATAGATGACTGGATGAGAAGGAGAAAGTAGAGAATGAGAAATGTTGTTCAAGTTAAACTGCTCCATTGAACTTACATAATGGAATGGCTTTCGTAATGGAATATTTAAAAAGTGAAGTAAAAAGGAAAAAACACTAGAAACTTGCCCAATGCAAATGGAAATTCTATGTTCAATATGCACTGTGGGTCTGGGACTGTTTGATGGCTAGATAACATCTTCATGTTTCATGTATCTTCTGTGTTTTTAATGTAACCCAAAGTGCAGTGCTGAATGTTGTGATAATCCCTCAGGTTGTAGACAGGAAACCTACTCCCTTTTCCCTCAAACATAAAGAGGCATCCTGATATTAGTACTGTATTTCCAGGTCTTTCAGAAAAAGTTTATATATCCAGACACCCACAATTTTACTGTGATGAAAACAAAAAGCTAATGTGTAGAACCTAATTCAGTCAATGGGTGTAAAAACTCAAAAACCAAATTATGGTAATACTTAGCAGAACTTACTAAGTTCTGATTTTGTATATACTGACATGTCTCAGATTGAAACGTGGCATATGTACTTTGAATGATGTCATTCACAATTTAATTACCATTCCCTAATGTTTTGATGTTATCCTTAAATACAACATATTGTAGTGTTAAGAATTATTCATTATTTTTACTTGTATTTTTATAATGTAATCTAGGCAAAACAAAGAGTTTTACTGTATCTTAAATGCTTCACCAATGAGAGATTACTTTGTCTTTTAATTATTGAAAATATCTAATCTCTTTGATTTTTTGATATACATAAGTATGTAGTATATGAATTTGAATTCAAATACTACAGTGCTAGAACAATCTATCATAATGTGTATGACTT
This sequence comes from Carlito syrichta, assembly GCF_000164805.1. NCBI lineage: Eukaryota > Metazoa > Chordata > Mammalia > Primates > Tarsiidae > Carlito > Carlito syrichta. Next base: position 6,002 of record NW_007144397.1, read on the forward strand.
TTTATACAAGAAATAAAGTTTGTATGATACATATATGATGCTGGCTTTGAATGTGGACAGTTTATATAAGCTGTGAGTTTGACACTAGGACAAAGAAGAGATAGCAAGATAAGTGAACTAAGGA
>NW_007144398.1:0-2588 GCF_000164805.1 Carlito syrichta
TGATTCATAAGCTCTCACTAGATATTTTGTTTAATATGGATGGCATGAGAAATTGAAAGAACTCAAGGAAATGGAGAAAAACACTTAACAGAGAATATTCATGACCACACAGGCAATACATCAGCAAATGCTTTCTGGAGTGACCTAATGGAGTGTGTTGTGAAGTGGTGAGATTACAAAGAGGAACAGGCGCCCTCCAATCCTAAATGTGCTTACCATTCAGGCAAACAAGAAGACAGTATGAACATAGCTATCCATGTCATGCACATAAGAAGAAGTAACCCAAAAACTGAGTCTTGAGAGAAAGTAAGGAGAGGTTCTGCTTTTGTATGGCAAGTGCAACTGAAGACCCTGATCTCCCAGAGAACTATCAAACACTCTGGACAGAATAAGAGATACATGATTGAATGCATCCAATTACTAGCATCCTGTAAAGAAGCATGAGGCCAAGTTGGAGAAGAATAAAACTGATGACCAAGGTCAGCCTGGAGTTGAAGTCATCATCCACTAGTTTCATCATTCAATTCCAAGAGAGACTACAGAGATGCAAACAAGCTGAGAGGATTTTACAGAGATTTAGGGGCTTTGAAGGGAAAAGCATGGAGTTCATGGTCTGTCAAAGAAGATTCCCATAATGTAGTCCACTCATTTTGGTTGGGACACAGAAGTTACACAGTAGGAAAAAATATGGAAAAAAAATGCACTGGCTTCTCTGACTCTGCAGTAAGTGATGTCAATTGCTTACTGAATTAAGTGTATGATCAGAGTAAACTCTCATCTTTTCTGCAGCAAGATAGCATCATAAGAGGTCTCAATTTTTCTCTAAATATTTTCCTGGTGTCTTGTATTTAATAAAAATATGGCAGGACAGCACAATATGATCGGATCAAAACCTAAAAGACTGAAAATGAATTCAGAGGAGATCCAGATATTGAAGTTAACAATAGAGGTAATAGTATCTCCTCTTTCCCCGAGAGAAAGACAACAAAAACTCAAAGAAAATATGTAGAGGAAGGAAATGGCAGATTACAGAAATCAAGACAGGGAGGGAAAGCACAATTCTTTATCACATGAATGAGCCACAAATATTGCAGAAATGACTCTAATGGAAATTCCAAGTAACTTCATTTGTTGATGTATGTTTTATACAAAAGTATTTGTATCACTGAACACATAAGCATTATACTTACTCTTCTTCATAGATTGCATAAAGACTGTCTATTCTTTTCAGCATTTTGAATTCTGTGTCATTTGCAGCTTTCAGAGATCTCAATATATCATGATCTTTGTCTTCCAGGCTTTTTTTATACTCTGAAATGGATTTTAAAAAGTTACCTTTTGTGCCTTCAATTAGATATCAAACTTTGGCTACAGTAAGCAAAGGAGAACGTGAGAATCCTGAAGGCTGGAAGTCCTTGTTTTCCATACCAGGGCAAAGTTGTTTTTATGCTAGGAGGACTTTCTCCCCCAAAGGGCATACCTTCCAGGATGCAGGTTTTGGACCTCAATCCCTTCAGTTTTGAATCCTCACACATTTCATTGACACATCCTGACTTTAAGACAGATTGGAGAAGAGACGTTTAAGAAAAAATGATTACACACCATTGTGAATACCCTGAAACATCGATAAACTGTATATTTAAAAATGATGAAGATTGTTATCATCTTATGAATATTTTACCACAGGTAAAATTTTCTTTTTAAAATTTGAAAACCAAGAAATTATGTTCAGTTCCCTAAATTATAAAATCTCTGGGAGTTCCGTTTTGTTAGCTGCTTTTTCTTGATCTTCATTAAACCATTGTACTTGGAGCCATTCCCATCTTCAGATTACCTTATTCCTTCCCTCACCACAGGTTTGCTAAGGCAAATTTGTACCTAACATACAACTTTCACAACATTGATGTAATTGCCAAGAATAAATGTTCATTTAGACTTCACATGAATGAACTCTTCCTCATCAAAGCTAATACATAGAATAGAAATCCTGCAGTGAATGGAAGTGGTTTGCCTCTGAAATTTCTGAAGTGTTCACTGGAATAAAAATTTTCAGGTTTTCTGTAGAATTTTATTCTTGGAAAGGGATTGGCAATAGTGGGAAACTGTCAGGGGAGGAGAGGTGTGATTGGCAGTTAAAGGAACCTGCTACAGGAGGGAGGGGCATACCTCATCAACAAAGGTACCTGCATAATCAACGTTTGCATACCTAACCCTGAATTGTACTCCACATCTTTACAATAAAAAAGAATGTTCTTCTTACAATATCTACACATATGATAGAAGCAATTCAGAAGAAGCTCAAAGTGATATTATACAAAGTTGAATCAACATATGCATATATCCCACAGCACCTGCTTAGTTCATGGAACAGTGGATGCTCTTAGCATGGGGTAGGACAACTGTGAAGCACACAAAGAGATGAGAAATAGAGACACCATGAGCCATGAATACTTTGTGGCATCCAAATATTCAACATCTTGTTGAGAAAATAGTAGAATAGATGACTGGATGAGAAGGAGAAAGTAGAGAATGAGAAATTTTGTTCAAGTTAAACTGCTCCATTGAACTTACCTTAATGGAATGGCTTT
>NW_007144398.1:3340-4679 GCF_000164805.1 Carlito syrichta
AACCTGTGAATAAGACACTAGGACAAAGAAGAGATAGCAAGATAAGTGAACTAAGGACCATAGCAGTAATTTAAAATGAAACCATCAAAAAGATAAATGAAAAGAACTTTGATACCTTCTGTTCCCAAACAAATATTTTTTCTAATAGTTCTGTGTTTTTCTTTGTAACAATCCTTGATGTTCTCAGAAACTTGATGTAGGTGAACTAAAAGAAGATAAAACAACTTCTAAGGTTAGGAAAACACAATGAAATCAAATTCTCTTCATGTATTAGCAATGAGCATACATTATCTGGCACTATGAAAATAAAGCAATGTTGTAGTTTATTTTGGTGCCAACGACAGCAAGTTGTAGTTATCTACTTTTTACAAGTATGAAAATACCTAGCTGGGGGCAACCCCTTCCTGTCCCCTCTCACTGTGGGAGCTTGTCTGTCCTCTCAAAATATCCTACTTTCTAAAACAAACAAACAAAATATATAGATCAATAAGAATTATATTTTAAAAGATTCTTCTTTAAATTTTTTTGAATTGAAGAAGTACTTGTCCTTCTCTACTTTCTTTCCTTCCAAAAGCACTACTCTTCTTGCCAAATGCCATGACTTCAAATGGTTTTATTATCATCAGTGATAAGATGATAGAAAAAGCAACCACCCTAGATCTGTAACATGTCTGTGTTTCCAACTATCAAAACAAACAGGCAGATGCCTTTTAAAAAGCCCTTCATTAAGGTACGTTTGATCACTTCCAGGCAATTATTTCAATTTCATGGAAGGAACACTCAATGTGCAGATCGATTGACTGCATAAAGCCCTCCAATGATTTCCTGCTGCCCAGCAGGCAGTCCATACTGAGAGAACGGGTAGGAGTTCCTGGGCCTTGTTCATGAAATCATAATGCAATGGGTACAACCATGGAGTTACCACATAGTCTCTCAAAAATTTAGATAAAATACAGTTTCTCTAGCATCAGCCTTTCATCTCCAAGATAAGAATGCTAGCTCCCACCATACAGGTGAACAACATTCAAGCAACTCCATTTCCAGGTAAATCACACATGCAAAGCACCTAAAACACAGTCCACAATACCAGAACTCTCTGACGGACTCTTTTTTTTTTTTTTTCATTAATCAGTATTTTTATTATGGTTTTGTGGGGTACAGTTAAGGGTTAGGTGTACAATGACGTTTCATTCAGGCACCCCGTAGTTAAGAAGTGTTTTCCCATCCCCCGACAGATATTTGCTACTGTTAATCCCATCCCCCTCCCCCCCATAGTTTCCCAGTACCATCCGTTTTTTCTCATAGTATTGCATTGGATGTTCAAGGTCCATTATATGAG
>NW_007144399.1:0-725 GCF_000164805.1 Carlito syrichta
TATCTTAAATGCTTCACCAATGAGAGATTACTTTGTCTTTTAATTATTGAAAATATCTAATCTCTTTGATTTTTTGATATACATAAGTATGTAGTATATGAATTTGAATTCAAATACTACAGTGCTAGAACAATCTATCATAATGTGTATGACTTTTTATACAAGAAATAAAGTTTGTATGATACATATATGATGCTGGCTTTGAATGTGGACAGTTTATATAAGCTGTGAGTAAGACACTAGGACAAAGAAGAGATAGCAAGATAAGTGAACTAAGGACTATAGCAGTAATTTAAAATGAAACCATAAAAAAGATAAATGAAAAGAACTTTGATACCTTCTGTTCCAAAACAAATATTTTTTCTAAAAGTTCTGTGTTTTTCTTTGTGACAATCCTTGATGTTCTCAGAAACTTGATGTAGGTGAACTAAAAGAAGGTAAAACAACTAAGGTTAGGAAAACACAATGAAATCAAATTCTCTCCATGTATTAGCAATGAGCATACATTATCTGGCACTATGAAAATAAAGCAATGTTGTAGTTTATTTTGGTGCCAACGACAGCAAATTGTAGTTATCTACTTTTTACAAGTATGAAAATACCTAGCTGGGGGCAACCCCTTCCTGTCCCCTCTCACTCTGGTAGCTTGTCTGTCCTCTCAAAGTATCCTACTTTCTAAAACAAACAAACAAAATATATAGATCAATAAGAATTATATTTCAAAA
>NW_007144400.1:0-3841 GCF_000164805.1 Carlito syrichta
CAGTGCTAGAACAATCTATCATAATGTGTATGACTTTTTATACAAGAAATAAAGTTTGTATGATACATATATGATGCTGGCTTTGAATGTGGACAGTTTATATAAGCTGTGAGTAAGACACTAGGACAAAGAAGAGATAGCAAGATAAGTGAACTAAGGACTATAGCAGTAATTTAAAATGAAACCATAAAAAAGATAAATGAAAAGAACTTTGATACCTTCTGTTCCAAAACAAATATTTTTTCTAAAAGTTCTGTGTTTTTCTTTGTGACAATCCTTGATGTTCTCAGAAACTTGATGTAGGTGAACTAAAAGAAGGTAAAACAACTAAGGTTAGGAAAACACAATGAAATCAAATTCTCTCCATGTATTAGCAATGAGCATACATTATCTGGCACTATGAAAATAAAGCAATGTTGTAGTTTATTTTGGTGCCAACGACAGCAAATTGTAGTTATCTACTTTTTACAAGTATGAAAATACCTAGCTGGGGGCAACCCCTTCCTGTCCCCTCTCACTCTGGTAGCTTGTCTGTCCTCTCAAAGTATCCTACTTTCTAAAACAAACAAACAAAATATATAGATCAATAAGAATTATATTTCAAAAGATTCTTCTTTAAATTTTTTTTTGAATTGAAGAAATACTTGGTCCTTCTCTACTTTCTTTCCTTCCAAAAGCACTACTCTTCTTACCAAATGCCATAACTTCAAATGGTTTTATTATCATAAGTGATAAGATGATAGAAAAAGCAACCACCCTAGATCTGTAACATGTCTGTGTTTCCAACTATCAAAAAAAAACAGGAAGATGCCTTTTAAAAAGCCCTTCATTAAGGCACATTTGATCACTTCCAGGCAATAATTTCAATTTCATGGAAGGAACACTCAATGTGCAGATCAATTGACTGCATAAAGCCCTCCAATGATTTCCTGCTGCCCAGCAGGCAGTCCATCCTGAGAGAATGGGTAGGAGTTCCTTGGCCTTGTTCATGAAATCATAATGCAATGGGTACAACCATGGAGTTACCACATACTCTCTCCAAAATTTAGATAAAATACAGTTTCTCTAACATCACCCTTTCATCTCCAAGATAAGAATACTAGCTCCCACCATACAGGTGAACAACATTCAAGCAACTCCATCTCCAGGTGAATCACACATGTAAAGCACCTAAAACACAGTCCACAATACCAGAACTCTCTGACAGACTCTTAATTCTCTCATCTGACCCCAACATATCTTCTCGTTGTCCATTGGAAGAGCTCTGCAGATTAGGATCTAAATACCAGGAATGCTGTATTCATGGTAACAAATTCTAGCATTTGAGGTCCTACATGTGGCAGGTGGCTACTCTGCCCCTCAAAGAAAACACAACTTAATCTTCACAGTCTAAGAAGAATGCACAGAATTCATACTCCACAATTTACAGAAAGCTCATTTTCATTCATTCCTCACGAGCATTAATGGCTTTCATTGCTTAACACTCAAAACGTATAGTATAAACCTGTAGAATGACATATGTTTTGCCTGGCAATACCTTGGTTCTTCTCCAAGCCTCACATTTTCCAGTAGGCACAGATCATGCTTTTATCATATTTCCATTTCCCCAAATGTCAGTTTATGCTAGTGTACTCCCTCCACATTTTAGTCTCATGTTATCACGTTTTCTAACTATTTTATTTCAGGGAAAAACCTGAATCCTAGTCTTCCCACTCATATGGTCTCTCACTTCTCCTAATATCACAATAATTGATAATACCCTAACACTGATTTTTAGGTTTCAACACAGGAAGAATAAATCTTTTAAGAAAGAAGAAAGCAACCAGACATCAGAATTCACTGTATTTACTTGTAGTTGAACTAAACCCCACACAAAACACCAGTGGTAAGAAAATACTGCAAAGAGAGAAGTTGTCTAAATCTTACCTTGATATCCTGCAAACCTTATCTGGAAAGAGAGAAACAAAATTAAATTTCATGGCAGAATCTATTAAAAATACTTGTGCTCCCTGATAAAATAATAAAACTCATACTCCAATAAAATTACAATAATCTTTTAGATCAATATTGTTAATTCATCCTGCATGGTTTAGTAAGCCATGCTCCCAAAATTAGCATTTTGGCATGCTGAGTGCTTTGAATGAAAGGTAGTTTCAAGGCCTCAGAAATAAGCCTCAGATCAAGGTCTCCTGACCTTCTCTCATCTCCTCTACTTCTGTTTCTGTCTTTTTGGAGTCAGGTAGAGGGGGTTTCTCTCAAGTTTACTAATCTGATTAAAGGTAGATCCTCCACAAGAAATCCAATTGTCTTAAAATTCCCTCTTTAGGATTCTCAGCTAATATCCAGGAAAGGGTAATCACTGGAGTAGAGAAACATTAAAGTCATCACCGTACCAAGACAGACTTATCATTTATTCTGATGAGGGCAGCTCCAAAAGATTATCTGGGAGACTTGATCTGTATAAAAGACAAGCTGTATTCACAGTGTAGTTGTGCGGTCCTGCCCCTCACCTTCCTGCAATTATTGCTACCTCCAGCGCTCAGAGGAAACTTACCCAGGTCAATTTTTTTCTATGGGTTCATTCATGTCCTCTAACATCACTGATGGCCCTTCTAAATTGCCTACATCTCCATCTCCATCTCCCCCAGGAGGAGGGTGCTATTTAAACCTCAAACATCTAGTCCTTCTTAATGTTTCATATTTTGTATGGCCTATGTATTCAGGGATATCAAAAAGTTTGTATGCATTCTTTTTCCTGCAAAACTGTCTATTGTCAGTTTATTTCAGTAGTAAACTCTCACGTGAAGAGGAGAAGCATTCCTTCCACCCATACAATAGAATTAAAAATACAAAAATCACAAAGAACTTTCTATTTTAGGAGTAATACTTTATAAACTGTTTTTCAAAAAGAACATAAACAGAAATAACTTGTTTGTATCAAAAATGTGTTGCTATAAAACAATCACCAATCTATATAATTTTTACAATGGTAATGGCAGATATTCTTTAATTGTGTTAATAAATCATTTATCTAATTTTGTGTGTGAAACTCAATATTCATAATAAGTCTAGAATAGGGGTTGTTTTTAAAAGCTTTCTAAAATGCCAACAAAGGCAAAATCTGTGCACTAACATATACATCAATATCTCATAAGAAAGCTCCTTAAAATCTTAAACAGAGTTGGTACTTTGCTGAATTAATAAGCAGTTTGTACAAATCAGCACTTATATTTTACCCAGATCACTAAAACTAGGGTTGATGCAGTCAGAGAGGGAGTAGGAGGTGGCCAGAGAAAATTTATGAGCAACAACACAAATGACAGCTAAGATTTGAGAAAAAACAAAAATTGCTTCCTAAACCCAAAGACATCACAGACATGGAAGCCAGGCAGAACCCTTTTTGGACACCATGTAAAGACACATTTTCTTGATCACTAAAACATATTTCTACCACTGAAAGGGGTAATTGGTGATTAGATGCCGAGACCAGTCACCAAGACTTGTGAAGATAGTGCAATATCATGGCTGCATCAAAGAGTCACTTATAATTATATTAACATAAGAAACTGCATCCAGGATGGCTAACAGATAATTATGAATATCCACTTTTCCTCATACCAAGCTCATGATACAGTGGATATCCCTGCCCCATTCTCCTCCATCCCTCAACAGGAGAAGGTGGAAAAAGCAATGAGTTCACCAATTACATAATCTTTAGGATTTCTTTTTTAAATAAATTATTTGTGACTTGTAGTATTATCTTGTCAAATAAAGGGAGTCTTTAAAAAGTTCAGGGAAAGGCTTATTATGGAAAATGATGCACGAATTTCACATTTTGGGC
>NW_007144401.1:0-573 GCF_000164805.1 Carlito syrichta
CTGCTAGCACTATTTCAAACAGCTGAAATGACTATTTTAATTTCAAACAAAACACATTACAGAGAAAGGAAAAGTACCTGGAATCAATAGAAATTATGTGGTTAATTATCCAAAAACTCATAACAATCCCATACGAGTGAAAACCTAACAACAGAGCTTTAAACACATGAGGGCAAAACTGGTAAAACCACTGGGAGAAAAAGAAAAATCCAAATTATAGCCGAAAACTTCAAAACCCTCTTAAGTCTGACAGATTCAGCAGATGGAAAATCAATAAGAATATAGCTGACCTGAAGTGGTCAATCAACTGAAACTTCCCATCTGTAAACTTCAACCTACAATAGCAGATTATTCATTCTTATCCATCTTACATCTAGTATTCAGCAAGATAGACCTCATTCTAGCCTACAAAAGACACCTTAATAAATATTAAAGAAAACATGTCACAGGAAGCATGTTATGGGACCATGAAATCTGGAACTAAAAGACACAAAGATAGCTGGAAAACAGCAAAACATTTGAAGGTTTAACAACATACTTCTAAAGAACACAAGTGCCCAAAATCTCATCTCA
>NW_007144402.1:0-12593 GCF_000164805.1 Carlito syrichta
CTCACTAGCTCTTTCTGTGATCCTTGCATTTTAATTTTTAAAAATTCTTGACAATCATCAACATCTGATCAGCTGGGACCACCTTGATCCACCTAGGCAAGAATGAAACATCTATGGAAGTGATGACAATTACTACTATCAGAATCAGTAAAATGTAATACATTAGGTTAAAAGAGTACTACTAAAGGAATAAAGCAATGGTAATTACTCCATTATTCTTGTTTTCACAGAAGAGAGACTTTCTTCTCCTAGAGAGAACATGGCTGGAGGAATTTGGAAGTAGAGGTTTTCTCAAGCCTAATCAAAAGTTTGCATTAAAGTGCTGAAATCATGAGACACTAGGCATGAGGAAATGAAGAAACCTGAACACCTACATTTTCTGAGAAGAAAGTCTTAAATGCCACTCACTGAGAAGTAGGAAATATATACAGGGAGTTTTCCAGGAGCATCACTGTCACCACCACAAACACACATATTAAATATATTTAATCAATGAGCATAATTGTCAAGGGGCAATTTGTGCTCAGTGAATATACATAACAGGCTGTGAGTTCTTGACACTGATGCTGACTTGCCTTCCAAGTACTGAAACTCAGCTGCTCTCAGACCCTTCTATCTACTACACAGATACTACCAAGCTATCTTCTATGCACTTTGCCAAGGAACAGCCATGTCAAATGAGATATCACCATTCGCTTAATTCTGGAAGCATAATTTTGGTTGTGATAACTTGGGTAGTGGAGCTGCAGTTACTTTCATGAATACTGATCCCTTGGAGAACAGAACTAATTAGCTTAATTTTGAAGAGACTGAAGAAGTCATATCTATTTCTATAAAGGGTAGCCCAGGATACAACTAAATTTATAGGAACCCAGGCATCAGAGCAAGACCCCATGACTGAATTGGAGTATAAAACAGAGAATGGGGAGATTTGAACTTTAATTTTGACAGGCTTATTATTTTCAGGGGAGGAATTTTATCTGGGAGAAGTGAAAAACTGAGAAGAGTTTCTCATTGTTTAAATTTGTAACATTAAAAAAATGTTGTATCCGTGCCTGTACATCCTCTGGAGATATACAAATCTATCTCTAGATAGTGTTTTTAAATGCTTGAGTTTTTTCCCTTGCAAGAAAGTGGAGTATGTATGGTCTGGCTTATATCTGGATACATTTCAGCCAGATAAAATTCCAAGACAATAAAGATTATGTCCTGATGTAAGTTACTTTGGGCAAACAAGTTTTTATTTTTTAAAATGGCACAGATAAACAGATGAAAATGAACTTCATACCAAAAAAAAATTATACTTCTCTGGTATAAAAATAGATCAGAGGATAAAGGACAAAATTAGGTGATATGGTAACATAGAACCATGAGTAATCAAGAGGGTCAACTCTGGCATTTTACTCTCTAGGCCTTTTGTAGCAGTCTTATTCTAGGACTACAAAGTGTTTGCCAGATTGGAATATAACTGTAAACTCTGAAGAAGATTAAGTAGTTTAACTATATTTTTTTCTTTAAATAAACACCAGTAAATACTTCTGGCTTTAAAAATCATAATCATGAAGAATGGAAAGATCTCAAAAGGTCTGTTTTTAGAAAATATAACAAATATAAAATTTGGAATTTAGTAGAAGAGTTTCCACTTAATAGTTACTCCAATATAATCTTGTATTATAATCACACTGATCAAAATAACTTGAAATATAATTCCATACACTAAAAATGCATAAATTATTTGCAAGTTAAGCTAAATATGAATTCTCCAAAGACTGTGAGTCACTGAGGTTACTTTATCCACAATTCTGATTAGTTAGAAATTCATCCTTCACAAGTGTTCAAAACTCTCATCTGATTTATTCTTTAGACAATATACATAAGGTATAGACCAAGTCCTCTGACTTTTGGTTCCTGTCATTTATTGATCAAAGTAATCTAACAGTAGATCATATGAGGAAAATATAAGTACAAAGTCATCTAATAAGACATGGTCAAGTTTTGCAAAGCACAGTATGAAAAATAAGTTTGTTCTGAACACTCAAGGTTTAAAAGGACACAAAAGGTAAGAGGAAAAGTGTGAGGAAGCACACCTGGTTGTTGGGGAGTCAGGTTAAACTTACCTGGCCAAGGACAGAAGAAAGAGATCAACTTCAAAATCCTCACACAATTTGAATTCCCATTGACACTGCAATTTTTATTGATGTACTAAAGCACGGGAACTAAATAATTCATGTAAAGCGACTAGCAAATAATAGATGCTAAGCATTTTTCCCCTGGTGTATTTATGTATTTGTAGCCAGAAATCCCAACATTAACTTCCAGTAAGAAAGCTGAATTTTATAGTCTTTACAACCAAAAGAAATTTACCATAATTTAAATATTAAACCATTAGTGATATCTGGTGGAAATGTAGGAGCTACCACACAGCATTACATAGCTATTCTGATCTTTCATTGTATAGTAAATTTTAGACAAATTTTACATACTAAGCAACTAACTGAAAACAAAAGGTAAAGGAAAATATCTATGGAGATTACCTTATTGTGCTAATAATTGTTCGTCTATATTCTAAAATATATAGATGTGAAGAAATTTAAGAAACACTCATATATTCTAATAATAAACATTTTTACTATGCATGTGTACATAGTAAAAAGTGATTAAAAATAGAAGTATGGATTTTTTATGCTACTTAGTCATTTTTGATGCATAATATGCCAAAAAAAACCTCCCTTGACAAACTTTCAGATCCATATTGTGAACTGTGAGTGTCCTAGGAAGTACCTCAAAGCAACAGTCAGTTGTGTTTCAGAGAACATGGAATTAAGATAAAATTAGGAGATACATCCACTTTGATATACTATGGATGGAGGCAACAAATGATGTTTTATAAGTGAGCTTTAAACATTATAAAATCTAGTGCTCTGAGCTAGGGAGGGTTTTAATATCTGTGCCTGAAAGAGCACCTGTAATCTATTTCAGGGTTGGAAACCTACAACCCTCAGACCAAAACAGCCAGATGCTTGTTTTCTGTTACTGGAACAAAGTCATGCTTATTTATGTATTGTCTATGGCTGGCTTCACACTACAACAACTAACTGTAGTAGATGCAAGAAACCATATGACTTCAAGCCCTGAACAATTTACTATCTAGCTAAACTCATAGAGTTTAGCCAATCCCTATCCCATCAGATCACTTCAAACATGCACATGCCCTTCCTACCATCTCCATGCTCCCAGGCCCCATTGAAGTTTGGCTTGGTCATAACACTTGCTTTGGTTAGTGGAATGTTGGACAATTGTCAATATGAAAGTTCTGAAACTAAACCTTCAGCATCCTGGATTGTCTCTGCCCATCCAATGTTAGAATGAGGTATGTGGGACAGAAAAACCCCAGCTGATCTGTAGACTCCCATGAGAAAAAAAATGCTTATTTTGGATATTCTTTGATTGCTTACTATGCAGCAAAAGCCAACTAATATAGGTAGCTGTTACACCTCTACTGAAGTATTCCCATGAAGTTTGACTTCTCTGATTGATGACACTGAGAGAAAGACCCAAAGGTCAGATACGAGATCAGTGACTTCCTATTCTTATTTCAGACTTTGATGAGCTCAACTGGAACCTACTTTCATTCTTCTATCTAGGGTAAGAACTGAGTAAGAGTCCAGGCCATGCCTAGAGGTCTTAGAATTTAACTTGTCTTTATCATGGTGTGGAAGCCAGTCACAAATCTTTTAGCTGTTGCTTTAAAAGTCTTCCCTCATGACGAGCTTCAAGGGATATAGAAAGAGGGTAAGACAAGTCTACTTGGAGTCAGGCCAAAGTTTTTCAGTTTAGTTTCTCCAATAAAGCTCATTATTGGCTCCTACTCAACTCCAAAATGTTTGTATCTTGATACATAATCTGTAAGGTGTAAAAAAGATCATGACTCTCTCCTCAGAAACCTTGCAAGAGTAAGCAGTAACATGCAAATGATAGAAAAAATCTAAGAAGTTAACCTTGTTAACAATTTGGCTGATCTGAAATGACCAAAATATCCACACAATTGTAAAAAATATGATTTCACAGAAATCTTAGTATTACATCTCATATTGTTAAAATGCAAACAAGTGTTTCATTGTGACTTTTCTTGAAATCATCGAGCTGAGTAACACCAGTGGCCCATTTATTCCATAAAAATATGTAGAGTCCACAAATTTGTCACTGAGAACCGAGAAATTGCCCTTGCTTTTGGGTGTTTGACTTTTCATTCATTCCCTATGCAGTTAATATTCTTTCATTAAATCTTTTCACAGCCAGTTTTTATTGTTTTTAAACTGGCTGGAGTCTAGATAATGCAGAACTGGTACCATACAGTGACCTGTAGGCAACAGATTGAAAACTGAATGGCAAAAACTCGTGCTATTCAGACTAACACTTAAATCCACAGCATTAATCTCTGGACATAACTTGTAATGGAAAATCAATACTAATAATAGTAATTGCAAAAATAGTGATAATAGGACCATTCAGTTTTGCCAAATAAAGACATAAATGATTAACATTTAACTGTTGTCAGTAGTACAAAAGAATGCTGCTACTGCTGAGGTTTTTGGAAAAAGAACTATACTTTATTATTCTCATTGATTAGCAATGAGACATTCAATGATTTATGAAGCAGTCACTGCTCTTTATGAATATTTCAAACATACTCTCTGAAACAAAGTCTAGAGTTTTAATCTCCATATTTTTACAGAAGCTCTACTTCTACTTTCATTCTCAATCCTTATTTCCAATGCTAGTGTGTATTTCAAATGGTTATGCACAGCCCAAGTCTTAATAGTGTCCACTTTATACTATGACTATTGTTTGGATTCCTAGACTTTTGATAATATATCTGATCAAAATCATTTTTATTTGTGCACAACTACTTTTTTCATTTAGGAAAAATCACCTCTAGGTGACCTGTTCTAACCATCCAGACCTCAGATAGCTTAAAAATTCTTTAGGAAATGAAATTTGATAGATCCATCATCAAATATTGGCATCTATTTTCCAGTACTGAGTGATGAAAGCATATGAGACATGACCCTTTGGTCTTAGCAAGTGTACAATTCTTGGGGAAAAAAAAGATACAATTCACCCACCAGAAATAACAAAGAAAATGTACATAATTAAACAAGCCTACTTTGTGACTTCATGGTAGGTTGCTATATAGTCCCCTCTCTCCTTGAGATTCAAGCTTCAGAAAGGCCAGAACTTTGCCTCATTCATTTTGTCACTTGGCACACTGTTTTTAGGAACATTAATAGATATTCAATATGTAATATTTGAATGAATGGGAAAATATGTTCACTTATTTAATAGTAGTAAAGTTACATAAGTGAATATATATAAAGAAAATATAATAGTGTCTAACACTAAGCATTTAATAAGCTGAATGACTACAAAAGGAGATAAGATTTAGAACAAAGATTAGAGAAGTCTTCTTAAAAACTTGCCTTAAAATCATCTTTGAAAAACAGGTGACAACTGTACAGAAAGTATACACCTGATGAGAGTATTAATGAAAGTGCAGAAATAAGTATAATAAATATGGAAGGAATACTAGGCTGAGAATAAGCCTAAGAGTGCAGAAAGTTACTACAATCAACATTCATTAAACTGGAACTGTTGAACTAATTCTAAATGACATCCTTCCACAATGATGAAGTTGGGGGTACTATCAAATAATGAAGCATAAAGGGTATTACCAAAGCTTATCCATTAGATTGAAACTACCTCAAGACTTATTCAACTCTGCATCTATTAACCCTGCAACCTACTAGGCACAAGAAATCATTTGTTAAGTTGAAATAATTCTAACTACATTTAACTTTAAAAACCCACTCCAACATCAAAATATTTTAAGATAAATTTGACTCATACAAACTTAACTTTATTTCCTAATTTTCACTTAAAGCTTGATTCCATAAAACAGGCAAAAAACTAAGTTCTTCATCATATTTTTTTCTAAAGAGTCTTATACTTTGTTATGAAGAGTTTATCCAGAGAAGCAATGTTTTTGCATACAAATGAGAATTAGTGCAACATACCATATTAGAAGAACAAATTTCAAAAACAATCAAATTGTCTCAAAGTTTTAAAAAGTTCAACAATATTTAAGAAATGAAACACTAAAAAATAAATAGCAGCAGACTTTCTCAACCTTTAAGGCATTTATGAAAAATCTACAGACAACATCATAACTTGGTGAGAACGAATAATTTCTTTCTCACATTAGACACAACATATTGTATATTGTCCTTTCACAGTCCTGACTCCACAATTTAAAATGAGCTGTGCAAATAACAGCCAGAAATAATGAAAAAGAATAAAGAGTAGCAGATACAAATAATTATTCACATGAGAGTATAATTTTTACATACTTACAATTTGACACCAGCTTACTATAAGCACATAAAATGAAATAAACTATTTATACACCAAAAAATAGTTTTTGCCATATAAATAAAAGGTGGAACACACACACACACACACATACACACACACACACACACACACACACACACACACACACACACACACACACGGATTAAAGATATCCAAATCCTCCCATATGAATCTGGTAACAAACTACAAACAATTAACAAAGACTTATTTTTTAATTATCCATTGATCACCAACCAACTTTATAATAATTAAAACTATTTATATATTGGAAATGCATTTTAATTCACTCATAAATCCAACACACTTTAAAACAGATAGAGAAAAACTGTATTTACTGGCCCAAATCAAATTACTACCTATTCAACTCATGTACTATTGCATTAAAAAAACCTAAAAAATTCTTACCTAATTGTTTTCTTGCAAAAGAAGTAGAAATCCATAGTGCAGGGACTCTTTTTAAGAATGAGCCACTGATACCAAGCATAATGACTTGTGTCAGTAGTCTGATCAACTTGGGAGGCTGAGGTTCTCTTGAGTCCAGGAGTTAGAGGCTGCAGTGAGCCATGATTGTACCATAGCATTCCACCATGGAGAACAGAGTGAGACCTCATTTCTAAAAATAGATAAGCTGGGTCTACTGATAAAGCAACATATGTATAGCTCCTGTAATATTTTATTTATACTGTGAATTTTGTTGAGTATTATAAAATAAGTAAACTGCTCCATGTTTTCCATGCTATTTACTTATAGAATGTCTTTGTAGTACAACTCTCTACATGAATTTTACAGCAACTGTTAAAATACAGAATTTTCTGTGTTTTCCAAACTACTAGGTCTTCTGTCAAGTCTGCATGCTTATATTTTTAAGGCTCATCTTCAGTGTGTTGTATCTTTGAATAGATATAACAGAAATGGAGGCATTCTCACATTTTATACATTCATAGTTTTTCTCCAGAATGAGCTATTTTATGCCATCAAACACAATTGGAACTGCTATTGGCCTTTCGACATTTTTTTTAGATTCATAAAGCTTTCCTTCAGTATGAGTTCTTTCAAGTCTTCAAAAAGAAATGGAAAAAGTGAAGACTTTACCACATTGCTTACAGTCAAAGTGTTTTCTTCAGTTTGACTGTTTTCATTTACCTGAAATCTGAGAAAAATAAACGATCCAACACTCCTTCCATTCATGGTGTTTTTTTAATTGGAACATCTGAAGCCATTACTACAACCCATACATTCATAAGTCTTCTCTGCATGAGTCTTTTTATGTTTTTGAAGGAAAGTGGCAGTATAAAAGTTAATGCCTTACCATATTTTATATATACACACACAGTTTTTCACCATTGTGGGCCTTTTAAATCCTTGAAAGGAACTGACACAACAGATATTTACTACATTCATAGGATTTTTCTTCAATGAGTACTTTCATGTTTTCTAACAGAACATTAAGAAGTGAATGTTTTTCCACAGTTGTCTACATTCACAGGGTCTCTCCTCAGTATGATTTTTTCATGGTCAAGAAGAGATGTGGAACATCTGAAGGCTTTACCACATTCCTAATACTCATATGCTTTCTTTCCAGTATGAGTTCTTTCAAAGAGCAGTGAGTGGATTGACTGAAAGATTTACCACATTCCTTACATTGATACAGTTTCCTGCCAATATGAGTTTGCTCATACCTATGAAGAGAAGAACATGAAAGACTGAATGCTTTATCTCATTTCCTACATACATAGAGTTCTTCACCAGTGTGTTGTCCTTTAAGATAACTGAGACAACTGAATGCCTTCCCATATTCCTGACATTCCTAGGGTTTCTCTTTAGTATGAGTCTTTTTATGCTTATGGAGACTGGAAAGAATAAAGCCTTTACTGTACTCCTTACATTCATAAGGTTTCTCTCCAGTATGACTCCTCATATGGTTATGAACAGATGTGGAACATCTGAAGACTTTACTGCATTCCTTACTTTCATACACTTTATCTCCAGTATTACTTCTTTCATGGTCATAAAGGGAACTGGAACTAAAAACATTACAGCATTCCTTACCCTTATAAGTTTTTTCTCCATGGTAATTATTTACTGTTGTTTAGGGGGAAAAAAGGAGAAGAAATGGAGTATTTACCACATTGCTAACATTTATAGGGTTTCTCCCCAGTGTGACTTCTCTTGATGATTTACAACTGTGAGCACTCTTTCCTACAAACTATACAATTGTAATGTTCACTTCCAGTGTGCATTAGTATTTGTCTTCAAATATGTGTGAGAAAAAGCATTTTATGATATCACATATCTCCCCATTCCTCACACTCATATCATTTGCTTCTCTCCCCATTCCTCACACTCATATCATTTGCTTCCATAGTGAGGTATGAGGAGTATGTGAGGGAATAAATGACATATGGAGATTTTTCCACACATACTGAATTTGCATAGTTTTACTCCGGTATAAAATTTTTGATTGAGATTAAGATTTGGAGATTGACTGAAGGTTTCTCCACACTGACTACCTTCTTTAATCTCATGCAGCCTCTCTATCAAATGACTTTTTAAAAATATCATGACATGCTATAATTACTTCAAGCAATATTGCTTCCTCTCCTGAGTGAAAATTACCTGTGATTTCTCGATGAATATCTGTACTGATTTTTAATATCCTGGTTTTCCCATTTGCTGCCTATAGAAGCTTGGTTCCTGAAGGTGTCATGTATCACACATCTGTAAAGATTCTTCTGGGAAAGATCCAGAAAAGTTAACTGTTTGGAGGTGAAGTTCACAGTAACATCCTTGAAGTTAACTGAAACCATTTCCCAACTTCTGAGTTCCTCCTTCCAAAACTCCAGGACTAGCAGGTCGCAGGGTGGCATAGGCTGCAGCAGTCACCTGGACTTCCTGGAAAGTAGGAGAAAGAGCAGTGAAGACAGGACTGAAGTATGGGGTGTAAGTGTCAAAGACAAGTCACATGAAATTATGCTGTAGAAATAGCTATTGCTCCATAGGTTTAAATGACATAAACTAAAACCAGGTAAGTGGAAATATTTTCAATAGGAAAACTTTGCAGCAAAATAAATGATAAGTCCTAATACAACAATTTTTAATTGCTTATGGATTATTAGTTACTACAGTATCTAAACAAATATTCTAAATGTTCAAACTTCTTTTGCTGTGTTTTATATTTCAATATCTCCCTACCTACACTAAATCAAGTTACTTAACCCAAATGACTGATTTAGGAAACCATTTAGCTTTCTAGCAAAACTTTTCCCATGTACAGGTACCACCTTTAAAGGAATTAACATTATAATGCTGGTAAAAATCTGCTGGTTCCTTTTGAACAATGTGCAATAAGTTCACTATATCTACTCAATGGAAACTCAAACAGGTACCAAGGAATGGAGCAACTGCACACAGTTTAGTAAAGTATGATGCTCGTTTTTATCACCTAAAAACTAACCAAAAAATTAAAACATATCAACTATACTTTACTTGATTTCAGGAAAACCACATTTGAAAATTACAACTCAGCTACTTTCCTCATGTCATCTTCAGTCATTGACAGGAATTTTGTAGGATATCATACTGTTTAGGATTATATTAGTAAATGAATAAACTGGTAATGAACTGGAAATGGTCCTAACACTTCCCATTTTTCAGATATAACTAAATCTTTGTATAAAACAGTAAATCAAACAATGCTAAATTGGGGATAAGATCATTAAAGTACATCCTTTTTCAAAAGTACAACTACCCCTCACATCACTCAATTATTTTGAACCATCCACTGTTCGAAAAAATAATTTGACTTGCTCTCTAATCACCATTTAGTTTATTTTCTTCACTGAAAATTGATCTAAGTAAATTTTTTAATTGTATACTCCCATTTCTTATGAAAAATTCTAGCTTTTTTCTTTAAAGAGAAATCATCAGAAAATATTTGCAACATGTATATAATTCATGAGAAAATATAAAAGGAGGACACAGGAAAGCTAACAAATCGGTTCTGACACTGCTGTATTCCAGTGCCCAGAACAGTGTCTGGCATCTAATGGGACCCAATAAATGTGAGATGATTAAAGAAGACTGAAAAGTAAAACACAATTACATGTAGGTTTAATTATATTTAGCTATGTCTTAATTATATGTAGAAACAGTCTTGATTATGTAGAGAAGACTTAATTATACATTTTCTAAACTGAACACTTGTATAGCCAATCTGTAACAAATAACAACATATTTTCTTTAACAGCTGTAAGATCCATGATGGCTTTAGTGGTTTTGTTGAAAATATTCATTGAATTAATAGCATTTGAATGTTTGCCTAGGGAAGCATTATATAGCTCAAGACACGTTCTAAGTGGAGAACTGGATGGATAGATGAATGGAATCACTTTTAAGGGAACCTAATGCTTGTAGTTTACACTGTGTACAGGACAGTCTAGAATGGTGTTCTTCAAACTTGAGAGTATAGAAAAACTATCTGGGTATTTTATAAATTTTTGGCTTGTATTTTCCTTTCTCCAGTGCAGGCTCAGTCCAGTGTGATAGTCACTAGCCACAGGCAGCACTTAAGCACTTGAAATATGCTAACCAAATTGATACATGCTACAAGTGCACAGGACCAGATTTCAAAGACTTAGTACAAACTAATGAATATCGTTTGTACTGTATAATTAATGTTTTCTAATTAAAATTTAGTCCATTGATTACAATTTAGTCCTAGCCTCAGTGTTCTAAGCTTTAGAAGGGGTAATGATAATTTCTGTACTCAGTAAGTGACAGTTGTTCTTAGTGAAAAGAGGAGAGGGACTTCAGTCAAAAAGGCTAAATTTATCCATTAATATCTGGCAGGGTTTTGGGTAATTAAGTCAAGTCAATATTCTGGACTTCAGTTTCTTCTTCTGTAAAATGGGTGGGATGTGTCTCTTATGGGGTCACTAATGATATTAAGACAAAATTTGACTAGCTCAAGACCCAGCACATATTAGGCACCTTATCATATCAGCGTTGTTTCTTCAAACACAATATACATGGAAGCTGTGTGGAGCAGAGAATGGGAAGTGTTGAAGTCCCTAGGAAATTACTCTTCCAGCTGTCTCTGTATCCTGTCCACCACAGATCTCCCACCTCACCATTCCTTTTTGTTTGTGTCTCAATTTGTCCCTGACCTCTTGGGCAGCACATCCCCTGTCCCCATAGGACCTGTCTGGATTATCATTTCTGCAGGCTGGTGCATGCATATGCTGATATGGAGGAGTCGGTGGAACAAAACAGATGAGATGCCATTCTTCCCACATTTGGCTGAAGGAGAAGTCCCCCAGTAGTGCCTGGGGTTCCCTCTCCCGAAGGGGTGGCTGCCAGCCACCTCTGCCATGTTATCATTAGAATCCTGGTATCAAGGGAGATGGAGGCAGGAGGCAAATGGATGCCTTCCCACTCTCTGGCCTCCCCCTGCAGAAGACAGCTTGGTATGTTGTTGGTTCCATAACAAAGGGATCCATTGGTGATCTCTGCATGGGTGTGAGGGATTGGGATGGAGGCTTGTGGCCACCACACTTGACCAAACTGGTCAGTGCTTCCCTGAGATTAGGTAAGAACTGGGGATGTTTTTTATGGAACATTGTTCAGGGACTTATTGGTCTTGTTTGGCCAGCTAATGGGTGAGTATGCATGGGAGGGGGGTAGTGTAACAAGCCAACTTTGGTGACTGCATTAACCATGTTCTGTATGTGAGTGGGGGCCAACCCTCAGCTACTAAGCTCTGATGACAAGAGGGGCAGGTCCACAACTCTTCTCCCCTTGGAACCCAAGGGAAGACGCAGACTGTTAGAAATTATCCTTGTGGGGCATGGCATGGGGGAAAATGTGCACCTCTCTTGATTTCCTAGAGTACAAGTTAGAAAAGTAGGACCTATAGGCCAAATTCAGCTGTATTCTCTACAGTTCTTGAGCCAAGACTGTATCAAGAGTTGATTCATTGTTATGACTGAGCAGTATTTGGTATGGATATACTACAGTTTAACTGTCCACCTATTGATGGACAGTTGAGTTGTTTCTATTCTTTTTAACCTATTACTAATAAAATCGCAATGAACATTTATGTACAAGCTTATGTGAGAGCATAAATTGACATTTCTCTGGAATAAATGAGCAAGAATGCAATT
>NW_007144403.1:0-5245 GCF_000164805.1 Carlito syrichta
GTGCTTCCCTGAGATTAGGTAAGAACTGGGGATGTTTTTTATGGAACATTGTTCAGGGACTTATTGGTCTTGTTTGGCCAGCTAATGGGTGAGTATGCATGGGAGGGGGGTAGTGTAACAAGCCAACTTTGGTGACTGCATTAACCATGTTCTGTATGTGAGTGGGGGCCAACCCTCAGCTACTAAGCTCTGATGACAAGAGGGGCAGGTCCACAACTCTTCTCCCCTTGGAACCCAAGGGAAGACGCAGACTGTTAGAAATTATCCTTGTGGGGCATGGCATAGGGGGAAAATGTGCACCTCTCTTGATTTCCTAGAGTACAAGTTAGAAAAGTAGGACCTATAGGCCAAATTCAGCTGTATTCTCTACAGTTCTTGAGCCAAGACTGTATCAAGAGTTGATTCATTGTTATGACTGAGCAGTATTTGGTATGGATATACTACAGTTTAACTGTCCACCTATTGATGGACAGTTGAGTTGTTTCTATTCTTTTTAACCTATTACTAATAAAATCGCAATGAACATTTATGTACAAGCTTATGTGAGAGCATAAATTGACATTTCTCTGGAATAAATGAGCAAGAATGCAATTTCAGGGTCATGTGGTAGTTGCACGTTTAGTTTTATAAGAGACTGCCAAATTTTCATGGTGGTATGATCCTGTATTCCTGGCTACTCAGGAAGTTTAGGTGAGAAGATTGCTTGAGTCCAGGAGTTTGATTGCAGCCTGGATATCTTAATGCTACCAAAACAATGGGGGTTCGATTGAGGTCTTGTTACAGCACAAAGTCAATCATTGAGATGAGTATTGCCAAGGAAGAAGTCTTTTTATTTGAGTGATATTAGCCAAGTTGAACGGAAGACTTAGTCTCAGCCACCCCCACCCCAAGTCACGGATTTATATACTGGAACCAGAATGTAAAAAACAGGAACTATGGAAGGAGTTGATACATGGGTAAAAAACAGGGTAAGAATCAGGTGTTGGTAAAGAGAAATTGAGGAGGGGTCAATAATTAGGGAATGGTAAGAGGAGTTGGTAAACAGGTGGGCTCTGGCATCTCACTGTCTGGATATGACGATCTGGTGAGTTTCAGTTCCTTATTAGGCCTTAGGGTCTAGACTCCATCTCTAAGGAAAACATAAAAAAGAAATGGCCAAATGTTTGCAGTGACTGTTCACATGCTTATTTAACATTGTATATATTTACTGGTGAAATGTGTGTTCATGTCTTTTGTTCATTTTCTAACTAGATTCTTGAGGTTTTTTTGTGAATTTGATAGCTATTTAAATACTCTAAATTACAGTCTTTCATCAGATATGTAGTTTGGAATATTTTCTCCAGATCTGTAGCTTGTCATGTTTTTATGTAGAACATTATGCCTAGCCCTAGATCTTGAAGATCTTCTATTTCCCTAAAGGTTTTATACTGTACATTCCATGTAAAATATTTTGAGTTTATTTTTGTATATGGTGTGTCACCTAGGTCAGTGTTCATTTTTTACTTATGGGTGTCCAATTGTTCCAACACCATTTGCTGGAAAAAACTTCCATTGAATTGCTTTTACACCTTCATCAAAAATCAGTTGGGGGTATTGGTGTGGGTCTGTGTCTAGGTTCTGTATTCTGTTCCTTTGATCCGTGTGTTTGTTCTTTTGCCAATACCACAAGGTCTTGTTTACTAAAGCATGTGTATAGTTTTAAATGTTTTATTTTTTTTTTTTGAGTTGGAGTCTCACTCTGTCACCCCAACTGGAGTGCAGTGGCATGCTTCCAGTCACCACAGCCTCGACCTGCTGGGCGCCAGCGATCCTTCCACCTCAGCCTTCCAAGTAGCTGGAACTATAAGTGCACGCTACCACACCCGACTAATATTTTATTTGTTGTAGAGATAAGGTCTCACCTGCCCAGGCATTAAATGTTTTAGTAGTCACATTTTAAAAAGTAAAAAGCAGATACATTTAATATTTGTAAATATTTAATTTTGAAGCACAGATTGTCCTTGACTTACAATGGTTGGACTTACAATTTTTCTACTTTATGACATGCTTATCAAGCTATTAAATGCATGGTTGCCTTGGGATAATTTTTATTTATAATGGGTTTGTTAGAACGTACCTCTACTGTAAGTTGAGGATACTTGTAAGTATAAGCTCAGAGAGAAAGGCAGGTGAGAAATGGAGGCACATACTACCACACCTAGCTAATTTTTGGATTTATTGTAGAGACGAGATCTTGCCAACTTGCCCAGGCTGATCTCAAACCCATGGGCTTAGACAGTTCGCTCACCTCAGCCTCCCAAAGTGCTGATATTACAGGCTGAGTGACCAAACCCAGCCTTATGTTTTAAAGGTCCACAGATACCTGGCTTCTGGCCACACCAAGGAAAGTGTTGGAATGCTCCAGGACATGTTTATGGTTTGTGAGTGAGCACACGATCCACTTCTTGTGAGTATTCCCCTCAAGATTTGGAACTAGTGGACAGTCGGTATCTATAGACATGAGAAACAATTCTAGTCGCATCACTTACTTTTATATAAAGAAAATGGCCTCTCTCCTCTTGCAACTCAGGTTTTCCTTATGTATCTCCTTCTATGTTATAATTTTGACTTGTCTGGGAAGGTGTGGGCACTGACTGACTTCAAAATGCTCAAAAGAGTTGATACAGCACTCTGCTTGGTCAGGATGTTTTGTGCATTGCAGATAGTGTTCTCACTTTTTTTTTAACTTTTTAAATTAGAATAAATGCTGATTCCAGGTTGCATGGATTAACAAAAAATAGTACCCCTTTGTGGTTTTAGCAGGATTCTTTTAGTTCTTTTTAGTTCTAGGGAACTTTTAGCTCTTTTCCTCATAATCTTTTAGTTCTTTCCCCCTTAATCTTACAATATTTCTATTGGTAAGAATTACTCTAAACACACCTGTTCCCCCTTCCTCCTTTTTCTCACCTTGCAAAGTGGGAAGAGGAGCTATGTACAGAAGACCTGATGTGATGTCAAAGCCACCACTTGTACGTGTGTTTTTATTTTGAAGCTGAATAGCTGAAATTCTAAGTGTTGACTGGACACATCACAGTGATGTATTCTACTCTCAGTACTAACATGGACATAGCATGAGACTAATTTACCAGTATTATAAACATTTTATAGCTGGGCTTGGTGGTTCACCCTGTAATCCTGTGTCTTTGGGGGGCTGAGGTGAGTGGATTACCTGAGCCCGTGGGTTCAAGACCCACCTGGGCAGGTGAGAACTCATCTCTACAATAAATCAAAAAAAAAATTAGCCGGGTGTGGTAGCACATGCCTGTAGTTTCAGCTACTTGGAAGGCTGAGGTGGAAGGATCACCAGAGCCCAGCAGGTCGAGGCTGCAGTGGCCGGGAGCGACCATTCCACTCCAAAAACATATTGTAATCCAGATAATATTTTCCGAATAGTACTGTTAACAGGGATAAATATAATACAGATGAGTTCATAATTTAGGAAAAGACGTCATTCTCTGTGATTAGAATTTGATTTATGATAATACATTTTTGAAGATCTAAAACATCATTTGGGAGGATCAATAAAGTAATTATTAAGACTTTTTGAATGTTTCATGTAAATGCAATATGTAAAAATATCATTTTTACTAAAATGATTAAGTTTAAAATGTGATCCAATATAGGTGTTGATGTTAAAATCATTGAATTGTATCTTGTGATTTTAAAAACATGTTGTTCTTAGCTCACTTAGTCTACTGATTTGAGAAAAGTGTTGCTTTTTTAAGATAAAAGAAAATATTGCTATGATGACAGTACTATCTCATTTCAATCTAATTTCATTCACCTAATAGTTCTCTATAAATTAGGTGAAGGAAGCTGGGTATTCAATATTTCCAAGAGAATGTTGTACTGTCCCACTTGCTTATAGATACAAGTTTATATAAGCATCAGAGAACAAAATGTCACATTATTGAGCAAAAGTTGGGAAGTGATAACTAAAAGTCAGTTAAGAATGCATTTGGTCTATGTAGCTACATAATTTTAAAAATGAACTTCCTGACTCTGGCAATAGTAATATTTATCAAACCACCCACACTAAAAACAACTTAAAGGACTGGACAAAGCATTAGAAAAGAATGTTGAAAACTATAATCAAAGGGATGACGAAACAAAGAAGAAAACTGTACCAATATCTTGTACTTTCTGGTGCCAATATCAGAAAGAAATCCAGAAATATGACTTTGAAGTTTGGGATTGCATGCTATACTGCAAATTCTAGAAGAGGCAATTGAGTAACTAAAAAGTTGAATTTATTTTGACAGATGTGTAGGTCTGTGTTAAAACAAACAAACAAAAACGACTCAAGTCCAGTATCTTCATGGAGAGTTGTAGGTAATTTGCACACTCTTTGGGTTGAGAACCACAGGCATATACTCTAGTAGGGGCTTAATATAGATAAGACCTCCCATCATCAAAACCGACCTTTAAATCATCTGGATTGTTAATCATCTACAGTCATCAGCCAGAAGCAATCTGAAAAATAACATCTTTTTCATCAATCTCTACTATTTTTATACAATATATTGTACTTGATCAAAAATATTAGATATAAGAAGACAAAGCTGGGGAGAACAAGAGTCGATCTCTATAGGCCCACAGGGGCTCAATGTTTGTGATATGAACAGAGTATTCCAAGAGGCAAAGTGTAAAAGTGTCTCAAGAGCAAATTGTAGAAAGAACCAACTTGCAGACTGTGAAACTGAAAATCAGTGTCTGGAATAAATGACTCAGAAGATGGGTATGGCACTGTAGTTGACACAGCTTAAGCACATCAGTGAAATGGAAGGTAGGTCATAAGAGAAGCTGGTTGACCTGTTCTTTAAGTATATGAATGGCCACTTGGTGATTATTGATGCATTCATTTACAATGTGAATTATTTCTGTGTTGTATTCTTCACAATTAAAAAAAAAAACAACTCCATACTGATAATCAGGAAAACTGAACTCTGTACTAGCATTAACACAAATTCTGAATGTAAACTCAGACAATCCATTTCAGCTCACTGGGCTTCAGGTTGATCAGCTATAAATGAAGGATTTGAGTCAAATCAACTTAGTGCTTTTTCATTTACTTACATACATTTAGAATTTTGGTTACTATTAAAAATGTAACCTGGACTGGGTAAATGTTTACCAGCTGCTTCCTGAGACCCCAACTTTCTACCTAATCCTGAATTCCAAGTGCTCACAAACATAGAACACATCC
>NW_007144404.1:0-5935 GCF_000164805.1 Carlito syrichta
TAAGCACATCAGTGAAATGGAAGGTAGGTCATAGAGAGCTGTGACTGTCTTTAAGTATATGAGTGGCCACTTGGTGATTATTGATGCATTCATTTACAATGTGAATTATTTCTGTGTTGTATTCTTCACAATTAAAAAAAAAAAACAACTCCATACTGATAATCAGGAAAACTGAACTCTGTACCAGCATTAACACAAATTCTGAATGTAAACTCAGACAATCCATTTCAGTTCACTGGGCTTCAGGTTGATCAGCTATAAATGAAGGATTTGAGTCAAATCAACTTAGTGCTTTTTCATTTACTTACATATATTTAGAATTTTGGTTACTATTAAAAATGTAACCTGGACTGGGTAAATGTTTACCAGCTGCTTCCTGAGACCCAAACTTTCTACCTAATCCTGAATTCCAAGTGCTCACAAACATAGAACACATCCACATATAAAATCAGTGAGAAACAACACAACCACATCAACACTTTCAATATGTCATATTTCACATGACAACTTTTACTGAATTTTCTTCAAAAAGTCATGCTCAGTTCTAACTCTGGGCCTCTGCAGCTGTGGTTTCCACATCTATATTGTCCTACTTTCCACCCAAACCTACATCTGATTGAGTTCAGGCACAAGAACATCTCTGGCTATAGATTGTTTGGTAGGGGGTGCAATTAGGAAAGAGCGAAAACGAGAAGGCATCCATATCAGAAAGGTGGAAGTTAAATTGTCATTGTTTGCAAATGTCATGATCTTCTATATATAAAACTGCAATGTTAGAACTGTTAGAACTATGAGTGAATTAATAAGGTTGCAGAATATAAAATTAATACTCAAAACAGTAGCATTTCTATATAATAACAAAAGTACTTGAAATCAAAAGACAATCCTATTTTAAAATAGCATCAAGAAAACTTAGTAATAAATCTAACCAGAGAAGTGAAAGAACTGCATACAGAAAACTTTGAAACATTGAAAGAAATTGAAGACAGAAATAAATGGAAAGATAACCCCTGCTCATGAATTGAAAGTATATTGTTGGGATTTTCATACCACCCAAAGTGATCTACAAATTCAATGCCATTTCTATCAAAATTCCAATGACATTTTTTCATAGAAATAGAAAAAACAGTCCTAAAACTCATAGGGTAGCCAAAGCAAACTTGAGCTAAGAGAACAAAACTAGAGGCCTCCCACTACTTGATATTAAATGCCACTACAAACTTATAGGAATCAAAACACTATGGTACTGCTGCCAAAACTGACACATAGACCAATGAGCCCTGAGATAAACCACAGCATATACTATCAACTAAATTTCAACAGTACCAGGAAGATGCCACAGAAAAAGCCTAGTCTTTCAACAAGCAGTTTTGAGAAAAATGAACATATGCAAGAAAAATTTATCCATATTACATACAAAAAAAGGACTCAAAGTGAAATAAATACCTAAATTTATGTCCAGAAACTGTAATACTCAAAGAAAATGGGAGAAAATCTCCTTGACATTAGTCTTGGCAATGATTTAAATAGGATACCAAAAGAACAGGTAACAGAAGCAGAAACAGCAGATAGGACACAGTAAGCTTCTATGTAGCAAAGAAAACAATGAAATGAAAAGACAGCCTATGGATTAGGAGAAAATGTTTGCAAGCCATCTATCTGATAATAGGTTAACATCTAAAATATAAGAAACATGCATCTCAATAACAACAAATTACTTGATTTAAGAGGGACAAAATACCCAAGTAGGAATTTTCTGAAGACAGAAAAATGGTCAAGTATATAAAGAGGTGCTCAGCACCTCTAGTCAGGGAAATGTAAATCTAATGCACAGTGATATATTATCTCACACTTGTTAGGATGACTTCAAAGAGAAAAAAACCCAAAATGTTGGCAAGAGTGTGAAAAAAAACCAAAGTGTTGGCAAGAGTGTGGAGAAAGGGAAGGAATACTTGTCTAATGTTGTTGGTAATGTAGCTTGATGCAGCCACTAGAAAACAATGTGGCAGTTCCTAAAATAAGTTCAAAATAGAACTTTCATATGGCTCACTAGTTTCTTATGGTTCTGTACCCAAAGTAAGTGAAATCAACCCTGCACAAAGACACCTGCACCCTCATGTTCATTGCAGCATTCTCAATAGCCAACATATGGAAACAGTTTCAGTGTTCATCAACAGATGAAGAAAATGTGGTACACACACACAATGAAATATTATTCAGCCTTAGAAGGAAATCCTGTCACTTATGACAACATGGATGAATCTGAAAGACATTACCTTAAGTGAAATCAGCCAGGCACAGAAAGACATAGCACACAATCTCACTTATGTGGAATCTTAAACATAAAAAAAGGAATACATATAAATAGAAAAAAATAGTGCTTACCAAAAACAGGGGGAAATGGGAAGATGCAGATCAAAGGGCTCAAGGTTGTAGTTATGTAGCCTAGAAATGTAGTGTACAACATGAGAACTGTATTTGGCACTGTATTGTATACTGATAATTTTGAGATAAATTTCAGTGCTTTTATCATACAAACAAAGGACAAAAGCACTAAGCAAGCTATAGAATTGACATAAGAAAATGGAGACTCCATTACTGATGTTTTCTAAAATGGTCCTGAAAGTTGGACTTCTGCAGATTTGATTCTCCTGCATTGGTTTCTTGACTCCTTTATATAAAGTAGATTGAAATAACAGAAGTTGGTAATATAATGATGTCTCTTTACACATTCTGTATCCCACTTAGAGTAAACCGAACTCTAGTTTCTCATGGCTTTTGTCGCACCTGCTGAGTATCCAGTAACTAAAGCTCCAATTCCATTTGTGGCACACAGTAGGAAAGGTGGTGACTAACAGGAAAGTCATGCTGAATGCATTTATGTTGAGAAGCAGGCCAGAGACTAGAACAGGTAACCAAGCTCACCAGGTCACTGTATCTGGAAGGCATGGGAATGACCTACCAGATTCCCCTTCAACAAGGACTTGTTAGCCCAGTACTGCCAGCAGCCCCAGTCATCACCTTCTTCAGGGTTTTCTTCAGCTGTAAAGGCATGCCCTTTCCCTAGTAGCCCTCATCCAGTTACTGGTCAGGACAGATATATGAAGTTCAGTTAGTTTGGGCCACAGTGGAGTAACAGTTGGGACTGGCAAGGCATTGTTGCACCTGAACAGCTGCTAAAAAATCCTGGTGGACAATTCTTCCATTCCCATTTCTTTCAGAGGTTCTCATCTCTATGGGCTCCTCACAGAAAATGCCAATCTGTTTCTAAACACCAACCTTCAATAAGCTAAAGGGAGATCCCTCTCTACTTGACTGGAATGCTTGTGTATCATTAGGACCAAGCCCTTCAACTCTGTAAAACATTGCAAATATGTGTACTGCCCAGTTCTGGCATATCTAGACCCTATCATGGTTTCCAGTCTTCTAGTTTCTAGGTTCAAGCTAACAATTACAGTTCTTTATGGCCCTAGATAGCTACTTTATCCCCTGGCATGGTTTATTCCCTGCTTTTGGTTCCACATCCAGGAAATTTGTGTGAATGTTTCATCTATATAAAAAGTCAAACTTGTTTCTACCTCCTGAATTAAGAAAAAACACTTCCACTATGGCCTCAGTGGTCCAGAAGCAGTTCAAGAACTGGCTTTACACATTCAAGAATGACAAGGGGGATTCTAATACAAACTCACTAAACTAATGATGACTTAGATATTACCTTCTCACCAGTAGGGTGCTCAGTGAAATGATCAAGACTAAGTACTGCTGCATCTTCCATGGGACCTGAAAAATTTCAAATGCAATTTCTGCTTTTTAAAATTAAATTTTGTCTGTAAAAGGAGAAAAAACACTAGACCAAGTCAAGAAAATTAGGTTCTATGCCTAATCCAACACACCAGCTGGATTTACCTTGGTAGGAGAGGTTTGTGTGTAAATTGTGGGTGTGATAACAGGCACAACTTAACTTCCAAGGAAGCAAAAACCATACAGGCCCAGACAGCTCAGACAGGCCCATACACCCGAGCCAGAGCAGGATGCCCTGGAAAGACCCAGGCATCCTCAAACAGACCCAGATTAGCACAACCTCCATGGAGAATGGTATGGAGACACCTCAAAAACTGAAACTAGAATGACTGTGTGATCCAGATATCCCACTGCTGACTCTGTATCCAGAGGAAAGGAAGCCCTGTGGAGGCCCCGGCAGATACCCCAGAAAGGCCCAGACAGACATGCTGGAGAAGCCCAGGCACCAGGGACAGGATCAGACAATTTGGACAGGCCCAGACACCCCAAACAGGCCCAGACACCTCAGGCAGACCATACACACTGGTCAGACCCAGGCACCCCAGATAATTGCAAACACCTTAAACAAACACAGACAGTCATCTGGAGCAAGCATTGATAACTGGGGCAGTCCAGACACACCAGATAGGTTCATACACCCTGGACAGGCTCAGACACATCTGACAGGCTCAGACACCCCAGACAGCTCCAAACACCCCAGACAGACTCAATCAGACAACTTGGACAGACCCAGACACCCTGGAGAGCACCAGAAATCAAGAGAGGCTCAGACATTCCAGACTGGCCCAGACACCATGGACAGGCCAAGGCACCATGGACAGATCCAGACAGAAAAGCCCAGACTCCCAGGACATGATAAGATGCCCTGGACAGGTCCAGACTCTTTGGACAGGCCTAGTCACTCTGGACAGGGATGGATACCCTGAACAGGCTGAGATATTCTGGGCAGGCCAGGTACCCCACAAAGGACCATTCAGGCCCAGACACCCTAGGCAGGCCCAGACATCATGGACAGGCTAAGACACCCTGAACAGGTCCACTCTCCAAATGGGCCCAGATAACTCAGACAGACTCAGATACAATGGACAAGTACAGACACTCCAGAAAGACCCAGACAACCCAGATAACCCTAGATCAGCCCAGACACTCCAGACGGGCCTAGACAACCTAGACAGGCTCAGGCACCCTGGACAGGACCAGATACCCCCTTCAGGCTCAGAAACCTCAGACAGATCCAGACAGACATCTCAGATAGGTCTAGACACCCCAGATATGACCCGGACATCCCAGGCATGCCCAGATACCCTAGACAGACCCAGACACCTCTCACAGGCCTAGAAACCACAGACAGCCCCAGGCAACCCAGACAGACCTAGACACCCTAGACAGTCCCAGAAACTTCAGACAGACAGAGACACTTCAGACAGACACAGACAGACACCATGAACAGGCACAGACATCGGAGACAGGCCCAAACACTTCAGACAAGAACAGACACCCCGGAGAGACCCAGACACTCTGGACAGGCCCAAATACTGGACAGGCCTAACAACTTGGAGAACCCCAGACACCCCTGAAAGATCAAGATATCACGCACAGTCTCAGAAACTCTGGTTAGGGCAACACATCCCAGAGAGGCCTAGACACCCCAGAACAACCTAATCACCCTGAGCAGGGCCAGATACCTCACACAGACCAGATACCCAGAGAGCCCCAGACACTATGGACAGACCAGACATCCCGGACAGACGAGACATCCCGAACAGACCAAGACACCTCAGACAGACCCAGACAGAAACCTTTGACAGGCCAGACTCCCAGGACAGGATCAGAAAACCTGGTCAGGCCAGACTCCCTGGACAGGACCAGTCACTTAGCACAGGAACAGATACCCTGGACAGGCCGAGACATTCTGGACAGTCCTGGATATCTCAGACAATCCCAGATACTCCAGAGAGGCCTGAGCATCCCATTCAGGCCAAGATATCCCAGTCAGGCCCAGAAAACATGAACAGGCTCAGACACTCTGGACAGGCCCAGACACTCTGAATATTTCCAGAATCCTCAGAGAGACCCACACAGACATCTCAGAGGGATCCAGAAACCCCAGACAGGCCTAGACACCTCACATAGG
>NW_007144405.1:0-9383 GCF_000164805.1 Carlito syrichta
TTCATGTGAAAGGCACATGCTACCTTTTGTGTAACCATAGCAGCAGGAGTTCCCATGATGATAACTTTGTGGAGTTTGGGGATAAAAGCCATGGGATTACACTCATTAAATGGCTTCTGCACTAGACAGAGTCCAGTCTCTTTCTTTCTCCCCTTTTCTCTTTCTTTCTCTTTCTTTCTCCAGAATAACCGCCGATGCTGCCCCACCTTTCAGGGACCCTCTAAATCTCTCTGCAGGGGCTGGCCCCCTGCAAGCCTGGAGTCTGGGCCTGTCCTGGGTATCTGATCCTGTCTTGGGAGTCTGAGCCTTTCAAAGGTTTTTGTTGGGGTCTCTCTGGGTGTATTGGCCTGTCCAATGTGTCTTGCTCTGTCCAGGGTATCTGGGGCTTTCTGGGGTGTCTGGGTCTCTCTGAGGTATCTGGTCTTGCCTGGGGTGCTTGGGCCATTCTGGGATGTCTGGGCCTGTCTGGGGAGTGTGGCCCTGTCCAGTATGTCTGAGTCTGTCTGAGATGTCTGGGCTTTTCTAGGATGTCTGCTCCAGTTTGAGGTGTTAGGCCTGTCTGGGATGTCTGGGCATGTCCGAAGTTTCTGGGCTTACCAGGGGTGTCTGGTCTTGTCTGAGGTGTCTGGGTATGTCTGTGTGTCTGAGCCTGTTCATGGTGTCTTTCCGTGTCTGTCTGAGGTGTCTCAGTCTGTGCAACGTTTCTGGGCCTGTCTGGGATGTCTTGACCTGTCTAGGGTGTCTGGGCCTGTCTGACTTCTAGGCCTTTTCTTGGGTATCTAGGCCTATGCGAGCTGTCTAGGAGTGTCTGCGGTTTCTGGACCTATCTGAGATGTCTGTGTGGGTCTATCTGATGTTTCTGAGCCTTTCCAAAGAGTCTGGTCCTGACCAGGGTATCTGAGCCTGTCCATGTAGTCTTTGCCTGACTGGGGTATCTGGGCCAGAACACAGTGTTTGGCATCTCTAAAGTATCTGGGGTTTTCTGAGGTATCAGAGCCTGTCTAGAATGTCTCAGCTTCTTCAGGGTGTCTGTTCCTGTCCTGAGTGACTGGGTCTGTCCAGGGAGTCTGGGTTGTCCAGGATTTCTAATCCTTTCCTGGGAATCTGGGCCCATCAAAGGTTTCTGTTGGGGCTATGTGGGGTGTCTGTCCAGAATGTCTGGGCCTATTCAGAATGTCTGTTCCTGAACTGAATGATTGGGCCTGTCCAGGGAATCTGGGCCTGTCCAGAGAGTCTGGGTCTGTCCAGCCAGGGTATCTGATCATGTCTGTGAGTCTGGACCTGTCAAAGGTTTCTTGGTCTCTCTGGGGTGTCTTGGCCTCTTTGGGGTATCTGACCCAATTCAAGGTATCTAGGGCTTCCTGGAGTATCCGGTCTGTGTGAAGTATCTGTCCCTGCCCAATGAGATTGGGTCATTCTGGGGTGTCTGTGCCTGTCTGGGGTATTTTGCCCTATCCAGGGTATCTGCAATGTTTTGGCCTTTCAGGGGTGTCTGGGTCTGTGCTCACTGTCTGGGCCTATCTGAGGTGTCTGGTCTTGTCTGAGGTGTCTGGTCCTGTCCCCTGTGTCTGTGCCTCTTCCTTGTGTCTGTGTCTGTCTGAGATGTCTCGGTTGATCTGTCAGAAGTTTCTGGGCCTGTCTGGGATGTGTTGGCCTGCCTGGCATGTCTGAGCCTGTGATGACTGGGCCTAATCTTGGGTGTCTGGGTCTGTGTGAGGTGTCTAGGTCTGTTGGGGTGCCTGGGTCTGACCAAGGTATCTGGGCATATTTGGGATGTCCGGCCCATGTCTGGGGTGTCTAGACCTATCCAAGATGTCTATCTGGGTCTGTACAGTGTGTCTGGACTGTCTAGGTTGTCTAGGCCTGTCTGGAATGTCTGGGTCTGTCTGGGGTAACTGGGCTTATACAGGTTGTCTGAGCCTGTCTAGAGTGTCTGTACTTGTTCAGTATATCTTTCTAGGTCTGTCTGAGGTGTCTGGACCTATTCAGAGATTCTGGGCCTATTCAGAGCGTATGGACCTACCCCTGATGTCTGGATCTACATGGAGTGTCTGGGCCAAAATGGTCCTGTGTGAGGTATCTGGGCCTGTGCAGAATGACTCGGCCTGTCCAGGGTGTCTGTTTCTGTCCTGAGTGACTGGACCTGTCCAGGAAGTCTGGCCTGTCCAGGGTATCTGAAACTTTCCTGGAAGTCTGGGCCTTTCCAAGGTTTCTGTCTGGGTCTATCCAGGGTGTCTGGACCTGTCCGTGGTATCTGGGTGTGTCCGGGGTGTCTGGACATGTCTGAGGTTTCTGGCCTTCTCCCAAGTGTTTGGTTCTGTCCAAGTTTTCTGACTAGGTCTGTCTGGGGTGTCTTAGCCTGTTCAGGGTTTCTGGGTGTTTCTGAGGTATTGACCTGTCTGGAGTCTCTAGGGTTTCTGGGTGCTTGTGCCTGTCCTGGGTGACTGTGTCTGTCTGAGGTGTCTAGTTTTGTCAGGGGTGTCCGGGTTTGACCATTATGCCTGGGTCTATCTGAGGTGTATGATCTGTCTGGGATGTTTGGGTCTGTCTGCAGTGTTTGGCCCTTTCCTGGGTGTCTGGGTCTGTCCTGGGTGACTTAGCCTGTCTGGAGTTGTTCAGAGTGTGTGACTGGGTCTGTCTGAGTGTCTGGGCCTATCCAGAGGATCTTGGTCTGCCAGGATGTCTGGGCCTGCCAGGAGTGTCTGACCCTGTCTGGACTGTCTGGGCCTTTCCAACGTGGTATGTGGGTTTGTCCAGAGTATTCGGGCCTGTCCAGGGTATCTGGGCCACTCGTGGATGTCTGAGTCTGTCCCAGGAGTCTGCACCTGTTTGGGGAGTCTGTTCCTGTCCAGAGTGTCTTTTCAGCTAGTCTGTGACTGTCCATGGTTTCTGACCTTGTCCTGGGTGTTTGGGACTGCCCAAGTTTTCTGTGTGGGTTTGTCTGAGGTGTCTGGGTTAGTCTGGAGTGTTACTCTTGGCCTGTATATGCTGTCTGGACCTGTCCATAGTGTGTGTTCCTATCCTTGGTGTCTGGCTCTCTCCAGGCTGTCTTAGCCCGTCTGGGATGTCTGGCTCTGTCCAGAGTATTTGGGCTTCTCTCTGGTGTTAGGTTCTTTTTGGGGTGTCTGTGTCTGTCGAAGGTGTGCAGGCTTGTATGAAGTTCCTGGACCTGTTCCAGGTGTCTGTGTCTGTCCAAGGTGTCTCAGTCTGTCCGAGGTTTCTGGAACTGTGTGGAGTGTCTTGGCCTGTCCAGGGTATCTGACCCTATCGAGGGTGTCTGTGACTTTCTGGGGTGGCTGGTCCTGTCTCAGGTATCTGGTCTTGCCCAGGGTTATTGTGCCATTCTGGGGTGTCTGGAACTCTCCAGGGTGTATGGTCCTGTCCAGTGTGTCTGAGGCTATCTGAGATGTCTTGGCCTTTCTGGGTATCTGTGCCTGTCCAAGGTGTTAGGCCTGTCTGGGGTGTCTGAGCATGTCCAAAGTGTCTGGGCATATCCAGGTTGTCTGATCTTGTCTGAGGTGTCTGTGCATGTCCCATGTGTCTGGGTCTGTTCATGGTGTCTGTGTCCATTCGAGGTGTCTCAGTCTGTGCAAATTTCTGGGCTTGTCTAGGGTGTCTTGGCCTGTCTGGGCCTGTCTGTGATTTCTGGGCCTTGTCTTGGTGTCTGAGCCTATGTGAGTTGTCTAGGCCTGTCTGGAGTTTCTGGACCTATCTATTTGTGTGGATCCATTTGAGGTTTCTGAGCCTATCTAGAGAGTCTGGGCCTGTCCAGGGTGTCTGAGCCTGTCCATGATGTCTGGGCCTGTTTGGCGTATCTGGGCCTGAATGGGATGTCTGGACATGTCTGTGGTATCCGAGGTTGTCTGAGGTGTTCGGGCCTGTCTGTGATTTCTGGGCCTTGTCTTGGGTGTCTGGACCTATGTGAGGTGTCTAGGCCTGTCTGGGGTTTCTGGATCCCTCTGAGATGTCTGTGTGGGTCTCTCTGAGGATTCTGGAAATATTCAGAGTGTCTGGGCCTGTCCAGAGTGTCTGAGCCTGTTCATGTTTTCTGGGCCTGACTGGGATATCTTGGCCTGAATGGGATGCTCAGGCCTCTCTGGAGTATCTGGGATTGTCTGAGATATCCAGGACTGTCCAGAATGCCTCGGCCTGTCCAGGGTATCTGTTCCTGTGCTAAGTGACTGGTCCTGTCCAGGGAGTCTGGCCTGACCAGGTTTTCTGATCCTGTCCTGGGAGTCTGGCCTGTCAAAGGTTTCTGTCTGGGTCTGTCTGAGGTGTCTTGGTCTGTTCGGGATGTCTCGTCTGTCCGGGATGTCTGGTTTGTCCATAGTGTCTGGGGCTCTCTGGGTATCTGGTCTGTGTGAGGTATCTGGCCCTGCTCAGGGTGATTAGGTTGTTCTGGGGTGTCTAGGCCTCTCTGGGATGTGTTGCCCTAACCAGAGTTTCTGAGACTGTGCGTGATATCTTGATCTTTCAGGGGTGTCTGGGGTTCTCCAAGTTGTTAGGCCTGTCCAGTATTTGGGCCTGTCCAGAGTGTCTGGGTCTCTCCGGGGTGTCTGTTCTTGTCTGAAGTGTTTGGGCCTGTCTCCGATGTCTGTGCCTGTTCATGGTGTCTGTCTGTGTCTGTCTGAAGTGTCTCTGTCTGTCTGAAGTTTCTGGGACTGTCTAGGGTGTCTAGGTCTGTCTGGGTTGCCTGGGGCTGTCTGTGGTTTCTAGGCCTGTGAGAGGTGTCTGGGTCTGTCTAGGGTATCTGGGCATGCCTGGGATGTCCGGGTCATATCTGGGGTGTCTAGACCTATCTGAGATGTCTGTCTGGATCTGTCTGAGGTTTCTGAGCCTGAAGGGGGTATCTGGTCCTGTCCAGGGTGCCTGAGCCTGTCTAGGTTGTCTAGGCCCGTCTGGAGTGTCTGGGCTGATCTAGGGTTATCTGGGTTGTCTGGGTCTTTCTGGAGTGTCTGTACTTGTCCATTGTATCTCTCTGAGTCTGTCTGAGTTATCTGGGCCCATTTGGAGAGTGGACCTGTTCAGGGTGTCTTAGCCTGTCCATGATGTCTGGGCCTGCCTAGGGTGTCTGGGCCTGAATGGTCCTTTGTGGGGTACCTGGCCTGCCCAGAATATCTCAGCCTGTTCAGGGTATCCATCCCTGTCCAGAGTGACTAGGCCTGTCCAAAGAGTCTGGACCTGTCCAGGGCATCTTATCATGTCCTGGGAGTCTGGGCTTTTCTGTCTGGATCTGTCCATGGTGCCTTGGCCTGTCCATGGTGTCTGGGCCAGTCTGGAATGTCTGAGCCTCTCTTGATTTCTGGTGCTCTCCAGGGTGTCTGGGTCTGTCCAAGTTGTCTGATTGAGTCTGTCTGGGGTGTTTGGAGCTGTCTGGGGTGTCTGAGCCTGTCAGATGTGTCTGAGCCTGTCCAGGGTGTATGAACCTATCTGGTGTGTCTGGACTGCCCCAGTTATCAATGCTTGCTCCAGATGACTGTCTGTGTTTGTTTAAGGTGTTTGCAATTATCTGGGGTGCCTGGGTCTGACCAGTGTGTATGGTCTGCGTGAGGTGTCTGGGCCTGTTTGGGGTGTCTGGGCCTGTCCAAATTGTCTGATCCTGTCCCTGGTGCCTGGGCTTCTCCAGCATGTCTGTCTGGGCCTTTCTGGGGTATCTGCCGGGGCCTCCACAGGGCTTCCTTTCCTCTGGATACAGAGTCAGCAGTGGGATATCTGGATCACACAGTCATTCTAGTTTCAGTTTTTGAGGTGTCTCCATACCATTCTCCATGGAGGTTGTGCTAATCTGGGTCTGTTTGAGGATGCCTGGGTCTTTCCAGGGCATCCTGCTCTGGCTCGGGTGTATGGGCCTGTCTGAGCTGTCTGGGCCTGTATGGTTTTTGCTTCCTTGGAAGTTAAGTTGTGCCTGTTATCACACCCACAATTTACACACAAACCTCTCCTACCAAGGTAAATCCAGCTGGTATGTTGGATTAGGCATAGAACCTAATTTTCTTGACTTGGTCTAGTGTTTTTTCTCCTTTTACAGACAAAATTTAATTTTAAAAAGCAGAAATTGCATTTGAAATTTTTCAGGTCCCATGGAAGATGCAGCAGTACTTAGTCTTGATCATTTCACTGAGCACCCTACTGGTGAGAAGGTAATATCTAAGTCATCATCAGTTTAGTGAGTTTGTATTAGAATCCCCCTTGTCATTCTTGAATGTGTAAAGCCAGTTCTTGAACTGCTTCTGGACCACTGAGGCCATAGTGGAAGTGTTTTTTCTTAATTCAGGAGGTAGAAACAAGTTTGACTTTTTATATAGATGAAACATTCACACAAATTTCCTGGATGTGGAACCAAAAGCAGGGAATAAACCATGCCAGGGGATAAAGTAGCTATCTAGGGCCATAAAGAACTGTAATTGTTAGCTTGAACCTAGAAACTAGAAGACTGGAAACCATGATAGGGTCTAGATATGCCAGAACTGGGCAGTACACATATTTGCAATGTTTTATAGAGTTGAAGGGCTTGGTCCTAATGATACACAAGCATTCCAGTCAAGTAGAGAGGGATCTCCCTTTAGCTTATTGAAGGTTGGTGTTTAGAAACAGATTGGCATTTTCTGTGAGGAGCCCATAGAGATGAGAACCTCTGAAAGAAATGGGAATGGAAGAATTGTCCACCAGGATTTTTTAGCAGCTGTTCAGGTGCAACAATGCCTTGCCAGTCCCAACTGTTACTCCACTGTGGCCCAAACTAACTGAACTTCATATATCTGTCCTGACCAGTAACTGGATGAGGGCTACTAGGGAAAGGGCATGCCTTTACAGCTGAAGAAAACCCTGAAGAAGGTGATGACTGGGGGCTGCTGGCAGTACTGGGCTAACAAGTCCTTGTTGAAGGGGAATCTGGTAGGTCATTCCCATGCCTTCCAGATACAGTGACCTGGTGAGCTTGGTTACCTGTTCTAGTCTCTGGCTGCTTCTCAACATAAATGCATTCAGCATGACTTTCCTGTTAGTCACCACCTTTCCTACTGTGTGCCACAAATGGAATTGGAGCTTTAGTTACTGGATACTCAGCAGGTGCGACAAAAGCCATGAGAAACTAGAGTTCGGTTTACTCTAAGTGGGATACAGAATGTGTAAAGAGACATCATTATATTACCAACTTCTGTTATTTCAATCTACTTTATATAAAGGAGTCAAGAAACCAATGCAGGAGAATCAAATCTGCAGAAGTCCAACTTTCAGGACCATTTTAGAAAACATCAGTAATGGAGTCTCCATTTTCTTATGTCAATTCTATAGCTTGCTTAGTGCTTTTGTCCTTTGTTTGTATGATAAAAGCACTGAAATTTATCTCAAAATTATCAGTATACAATACAGTGCCAAATACAGTTCTCATGTTGTACACTACATTTCTAGGCTACATAACTACAACCTTGAGCCCTTTGATCTGCATCTTCCCATTTCCCCCTGTTTTTGGTAAGCACTATTTTTTTCTATTTATATGTATTCCTTTTTTTATGTTTAAGATTCCACATAAGTGAGATTGTGTGCTATGTCTTTCTGTGCCTGGCTGATTTCACTTAAGGTAATGTCTTTCAGATTCATCCATGTTGTCATAAGTGACAGGATTTCCTTCTAAGGCTGAATAATATTTCATTGTGTGTGTGTACCACATTTTCTTCATCTGTTGATGAACACTGAAACTGTTTCCATATGTTGGCTATTGAGAATGCTGCAATGAACATGAGGGTGCAGGTGTCTTTGTGCAGGGTTGATTTCACTTACTTTGGGTACAGAACCATAAGAAACTAGTGAGCCATATGAAAGTTCTATTTTGAACTTATTTTAGGAACTGCCACATTGTTTTCTAGTGGCTGCATCAAGCTACATTACCAACAACATTAGACAAGTATTCCTTCCCTTTCTCCACACTCTTGCCAACACTTTGGTTTTTTTTCACACTCTTGCCAACATTTTGGGTTTTTTTCTCTTTGAAGTCATCCTAACAAGTGTGAGATAATATATCACTGTGCATTAGATTTACATTTCCCTGACTAGAGGTGCTGAGCACCTCTTTATATACTTGACCATTTTTCTGTCTTCAGAAAATTCCTACTTGGGTATTTTGTCCCTCTTAAATCAAGTAATTTGTTGTTATTGAGATGCATGTTTCTTATATTTTAGATGTTAACCTATTATCAGATAGATGGCTTGCAAACATTTTCTCCTAATCCATAGGCTGTCTTTTCATTTCATTGTTTTCTTTGCTACATAGAAGCTTACTGTGTCCTATCTGCTGTTTCTGCTTCTGTTACCTGTTCTTTTGGTATCCTATTTAAATCATTGCCAAGACTAATGTCAAGGAGATTTTCTCCCATTTTCTTTGAGTATTACAGTTTCTGGACATAAATTTAGGTATTTATTTCACTTTGAGTCCTTTTTTTGTATGTAATATGGATAAATTTTTCTTGCATATGTTCATTTTTCTCAAAACTGCTTGTTGAAAGACTAGGCTTTTTCTGTGGCATCTTCCTGGTACTGTTGAAATTTAGTTGATAGTATATGCTGTGGTTTATCTCAGGGCTCATTGGTCTATGTGTCAGTTTTGGCAGCAGTACCATAGTGTTTTGATTCCTATAAGTTTGTAGTGGCATTTAATATCAAGTAGTGGGAGGCCTCTAGTTTTGTTCTCTTAGCTCAAGTTTGCTTTGGCTACCCTATGAGTTTTAGGACTGTTTTTTCTATTTCTATGAAAAAATGTCATTGGAATTTTGATAGAAATGGCATTGAATTTGTAGATCACTTTGGGTGGTATGAAAATCCCAACAATATACTTTCAATTCATGAGCAGGGGTTATCTTTCCATTTATTTCTGTCTTCAATTTCTTTCAATGTTTCAAAGTTTTCTGTATGCAGTTCTTTCACTTCTCTGGTTAGATTTATTACTAAGTTTTCTTGATGCTATTTTAAAATAGGATTGTCTTTTGATTTCAAGTACTTTTGTTATTATATAGAAATGCTACTGTTTTGAGTATTAATTTTATATTCTGCAACCTTATTAATTCACTCATAGTTCTAACAGTTCTAACATTGCAGTTTTATATATAGAAGATCATGACATTTGCAAACAATGACAATTTAACTTCCACCTTTCTGATATGGATGCCTTCTGGTTTTCGCTCTTTCCTAATTGCACCCCCTACCAAACAATCTATAGCCAGAGATGTTCTTGTGCCTGAACTCAATCAGATGTAGGTTTGGGTGGAAAGTAGGACAATATAGATGTGGAAACCACAGCTGCAGAGGCCCAGAGTTAGAACTGAGCATGACTTTTTGAAGAAAATTCAGTAAAAGTTGTCATGTGAAATATGACATATTGAAAGTGTTGA
>NW_007144406.1:0-1025 GCF_000164805.1 Carlito syrichta
CCTCAGACAAGACCAGACACCCCTGGTAAGCCCAGAAACTTCGGACATGCCCAGACATCCCAGACAGGCCTAACACCTCAAACTGGAGCAGACATCCTAGAAAAGCCCAGACATCTCAGACAGACTCAGACATACTGGACAGGGCCACACTCCCCAGACAGGCCCAGACATCCCAGAATGGCCCAAGCACCCCAGGCAAGACCAGATACCTCAGAGAGACCCAGACACCCCAGAAAGCCCCAGATACCCTGGACAGAGCAAGACACATTGGACAGGCCAATACACCCAGAGAGACCCCAACAAAAACCTTTGAAAGGCTCAGACTCCCAAGACAGGATCAGATACCCAGGACAGGCCCAGACTCCAGGCTTGCGGGGGGCCAGCCCCTGCAGAGAGATTTAGAGGGTCCCTGAAAGGTGGGGCAGCATCGGCGGTTATTCTGGAGAAATAAAGAGAAAGAAAGAGAAAAGGGGAGAAAGAAAGAGACTGGACTCTGTCTAGTGCAGAAGCCATTTAATGAGTGTAATCCCATGGCTTTTATCCCCAAACTCCACAAAGTTATCATCATGGGAACTCCTGCTGCTATGGTTACACAAAAGGTAGCATGTGCCTTTCACATGAACAGGTCCAGGTGCACACACGACACCCCCACTCTCAAGCAGATGTATTTTTCAAACATGAAGTTCTTATCCAGTTTCTATGTACACTTAATTGTTTATAGCTACATAACATCATTCAATGCTTACACCTAAAACCAACATAATGATATATTGCCTTTTACTATTCTATGCTAATTCAAACTGGTTTCTATAAAACAATTGGTGCTATGGTTACTCTCTCCTAGCACTAACCAGCCTAATACAAACTTCACTGGCCCCCCCCTAAATCAAACTGAACTAACCACACTTCTATAATAAAATGGTTACTTAATTTTTCTTAATCGATATAAACTAATTTCTTAAAACCTCTATCTATAAATTTCTAAAGGTTGCATCAAGAGAACTTGTGACCTGCACTAAGCCTCG
>NW_007144407.1:0-835 GCF_000164805.1 Carlito syrichta
CCAGAGTTCAGGCCACGCAGGAACACCATCATGTCGACCAAATTGAAAGTCTGTGATCACAGCAGTTTGGGAAGTGTAGGCCGAGAAGATGGACTGAGTTGGGCAGTTTGAGAGCAGCCTGGGAAACCTAGTGAGGAAAGACAGAAAGAAAGAAAGGAAGGAAGGAAGGAAGGAAGGAAGGAAGGAAGGAAGGAAGGAAAGAATGAAAGAAAGAGGAAAATCCATTCTCTTTCAAATGTTCTGCCCTCACTAAATCCCCCCCATGACTGCCACATGTGAGGGTCCTCCAAGCTTGGCACCTTCCAGACCCGTACCCCAAATGGCTGCCCCCACTTTGGTGTGGGAGTTTGCGAGGCTCCCTTGCCGGGTGACTGCCGGCTCTCCTTTCCAAGGTGAGAAATGTGCCCTAGGCAGGCGACCCTCCAACTCAGCAACGAGGACCTTCTGACATAAAGTCCATGAATGCATCCCTCACCCAGAGATTTTTCTTCCTCCAATCCCTTTTGTTCTGGCTCTAAAGTCAGTCGCCCTGTGAAAAAACCACGTGCAGCTGATAATCTGTCTATGAATCTGATGTTTTTGGAGACAGGGTCTGTCTCTGTGGCCCAGGCTGGGACTCCAAGACATGACCATCATTCACTACCAGCCTCGAAATCGTGGCTCCCAAGATTCTCCCACCTCAGCCCCCAGAGTGGCTGGCATGAAGGGCACCTTGACCCCAGACACCCTGTTTGGATGGATGCGGAAACGGGATCTACCTACATTGCCCTAGCTGGCCTTCGGCTCCTGGGGTGCAGCCATACTGCCGCCTTGGCCTCCCAGAGTGTTGGGATTC
>NW_007144408.1:0-760 GCF_000164805.1 Carlito syrichta
GTAAGCCCCTACTACGACTCCAAGCAAAACCCAGAAAACCTTGGGTGAGGGCAGGATTTGGCGGGAGGCTCTCGTCTGGCCCAGAGCCCTAAGACCAGGCAGGAAGATGAGGATATCGACTAAATGGAAACCCTGTGATCACAGCATTTTGTGAGGCCCCGACCAAGAGGATGGCCCTAGTTGGGCAGTTTGAGAGCAGCCTGGGCAACCTAGTGAGTAAAGAAAAGAAAGAAAGAAAGAAAGAAAGAAAGAAAGA
Source organism: Carlito syrichta (assembly GCF_000164805.1). Taxonomy (NCBI): domain Eukaryota; kingdom Metazoa; phylum Chordata; class Mammalia; order Primates; family Tarsiidae; genus Carlito; species Carlito syrichta. Next base: position 257 of record NW_007144408.1, read on the forward strand.
AAGAAAGAAAGAAAGAAAGAAAGAAAGAAAGAAAGAAAGAAAGACATTCTAGTGCAAACCTTCTGCCCTCAGTACTTCCCCCCTTGCCTGCCCACATGTTAGGGTCTCCCAAGCTTGGCACCTTCCAACCCTAACTCCCCCAATGACTTCTGCCGCTTTGGTGTCGGGGTTACTGAGGCTCCCTGGCCAAGTTCCTGCTGGCTCTTCTCTCCGAGGTGAGAAATGTGCCACAGGCAGGCCCACCCTCAGACTCAGAAATGAGGACCTTCTGCCTAGAAAGGCCAGGGACACATCCCTCACCCAAGGAAACCTCTGTTCCCTGAATCCCATTTTTCTTTGTCTCTAAAGCCAGTCGACCTGTGAACACACCATCCGCACTTGAAAATCTGTGTACTATTCTGATGTTTTTGTAGACAGGGTCTGGCTCTGTGGCCCAGGTTGGGGCCCATGGACACAACCGTCATTCACCACCAATCTCAAATCACAGACTCCGTCGATCCTCCC
>NW_007144409.1:0-364 GCF_000164805.1 Carlito syrichta
AAGCAATTTTACATCCTGTAAAGGTTGGGCACTTGTAACCTGAGGAAAAATAACAGGATGGTTTTTTTGCAAAAGTAAGAAGACGAGAGGGTGGATAGTGAGAATTCAGCTGTCCAGAGAGTGGGCCATGGCCAGCTGCCATGCAGAACATGACTCCCAGAGCCACGACATCATGGGGGCTGTATAGGGAATGACAATTAAAGCAGGCTCCTGGCCAAAGAGTTCCCCGAGCTTGGCGCCGACCTCTGGTGATAAGGAGGGCGATGGACTCATAGAATGGGGTAACCGTGTGTCATCGGAAGGATGGCAAATGCAGCCATTCCACAGTCCTTGTTGCCAAAGAACTTCTGTGGGTAAGATGTAG
>NW_007144410.1:0-996 GCF_000164805.1 Carlito syrichta
CCATTTGTTTATCCTTTATGGCTGCATAATATTCCATTTTGTATATGTACCACATTTTTTTAATACAGTCCAGCTTCGATGGGTAGCATGGTTGGTTCCATGTTTTTGCTATTGTGAATAGAGCTGCAACAAACATATGTGTGTGAGTATCTTTTTTGTAGAATGATTTGAGTTCCTCTGGGTATATTCTCCATAGGGGAATTGCTGGGTCATATGGAAGGTCAGTTTCTAGTTCTTTTTAGAAATTGACACACAGTCTTCCAAAGAGGTTGCACTAGTTTGCGTTACCACCAGCAGTATACCACATTGAGATACTACCTAACCCCAGTAAGAATGGCCATCATTAATAAAACAGAAAAACCAGATGCTGGTGAGAATACGGAGAAAAAAGAACACATCTATACTGCTGGCAGGAATGTAAATAATTCTTCTTTTTTTTTTTGAGTGGAGTCTGACTCTGTCACCCAGGCTGGAGGGCAGTGGCACGTACCTGGCCACTGCAGCCTCGACCTTCTGGGCTCCAGGGATCCTTCCACCTCAGTCTTCCAAGTAGCTGGAACTATAGGCACGTTACCACGCCCGGCTAATTTTTGATTTATAGTAGAGATGAGGTCTTGCCCAGTTGCCCGGGTTTGCAGACTGTGCTCAATTAATTGAGACATGTAAATTTCCCATTTACTCCCTTTTCTTAGAAGTATCAGGTTTGAATAACATAATATCATGGTAATAAGTATTGTGATTTGTATAACTTTTGTATCAATATAATTGTAAGTCTTGTGATTTGTACAACTTTTGCATATAACAATAGGTAGTAATGTATGATATCTTAGGCCTTGTTAACTCCCTTCACTCTATGGTAAGCTTGATTAGCACCTGCCTGGTGTTACCGATAAAAGCTGTGAGACACCTTTGTAACTGACAACAGAAAATAAGGACCATAAATGTCATTATTGACAAAATGTGACTGTGATTTAAGTTCTGTACAATGCTCTGCTA
>NW_007144411.1:0-535 GCF_000164805.1 Carlito syrichta
GGCTCAAAGGCTCAGCCTGGCATCTCGGCCCTTCAGAGGCTGAGGCGAGTGAATGACCTGAATCTGTGAGTTCAAGACCTAATCAGGGACACTGGGCAATACTTCGTCTTGGCCATGAAAAATGAATCCAAAGATTAGCTGGGCATGGTGGCACAGGCTTGTGGTTCCAGTCACTCAGCGTGCCGAGGTGAGATGATCTCCTGAGACTGGTAGGTGGAGTCCGTGGTGCCTGTGAGCATGCCCCTGTGCTAAGGCATGGGTGACAGAGTGATATTCCAAGTCCAAATAATAATTATCACCACCACCACCACTGTCACCCAGTTTGAGATGTCACACACTGGAATGGGAGAGAAAAATCTCTATTCCCCCTGCCATTTGCAGAAAATTTCAAAGGTGACCACCTGGCAAGTCCATCCCACACCTTTGGCCATGCATTCCAAAGAACAACCTCCACCCTCCACACTCATTCCCCATGGGCAAAATCACGTGGGAGCTCACAGTACAAACAGCCCCGAGTTAGGGTGGCCATCAGGCA
>NW_007144412.1:0-1037 GCF_000164805.1 Carlito syrichta
GCCTGTGAGCATGCCCCTGTGCTAAGGCATGGGTGACAGAGTGATATTCCAAGTCCAAATAATAATTATCACTACCACCACCCCTGTCACCCAGCTTGAGATGTCATACTCTGGAATGGGAGAGAAAAAGCTCTATTCCCCCTGCCATTTGCAGAAAATTTCAAAGGTGACCACCTGGCAAGTCCATCCCGCACCTTTGGCCATGCATTCCAGAAGACCTGCCTCCACCCTCCACACTCATTCCCCATGGCAAAATCGCATGGGAGCTCACAGTACAGACGGCCCCGAGTTAGGGTGGCCATCAGGCACAGAGTAATCAGCATGGTCTAGAAACGCTGTGGCCAGTCCAAGTCCTGGTGATAGATCCGCCACCTCTGGGTGGTGAGAGGGCCCCTTTCTCTCCTGATCACTCCATTGCCTTCCACCAAAGCAGACTTTTCGTGGGGCACTCTGGACGCCTGTCTTGATGCACGTGGGAGGCATCATTTTTGTCTTCGGAGTCTCCATTGGTCTGACTGGGGCATGGCAGCACAATTGTGGATACCTGGGCCTCGACCTGCGGGGCTCAGGAGGTCTTCCCACTTTAACCTCTGAGCAACTGGGACTCCAGGGACCACCAAGCCTGACTCAATTTTGGGGATGTCTCGCCAAGATGAGGTCTGGCCACATTGTTGGGCTGGTCTCAAAACCCTGGGCTCAGACAACCTCCCACCTCGACCTCGCAGGGCACGGGACTGATGGCCATGAGCCACAGTGCCTGACATGGACTCGATCATTCTGTTGGTGGAGGTGTGACTGTCCCCAGAATGGAGGACACTGCATCCTGTGTAGCCAGGACCACAGGCATCACCACGTGAGAATCCAGTGTTTGCATTCTGGGTAGCAATGAAAACTTGCTAAGAGGCCCAGGCTGATCTTGAACTCCCAGGCTCCAGTGGTTCCCCACTTTGGTCTCCCAAAGACACAGTCTGATATTCTGCCAATAAATTATCTTTTGGAACTTTAGGCCATTCTGGGGCTTCCTTCCCAAATGATCT
>NW_007144413.1:0-769 GCF_000164805.1 Carlito syrichta
AGCCACAGTGCCTGACATGGACTCGATCATTCTGTTGGTGGAGGTGTGACTGTCCCCAGAATGGAGGACACTGCATCCTGTGTAGCCAGGACCACAGGCTTCACCACGTGAGAATCCAGTGTTTGCATTCTGGGTAGCAATGAAAACATGCTAAGTGGCCCAGGCTGATCTTGAACTCCCAGGCTCCAGTGATTCCCCACTTCGGTCTCCCAAAGACACAGTCTGATATTCTGCCGATAAATTATCTTTTGGGAACTTTAGGCCCAATTCTGGGGCTTCCTTCCCAAATGATCTGTGTCTGTTGATGGTGATACCAACTCCATACACAAATGGATGCTCTTTTTTTTCTCTTTTTTCATTTTTTCTTTGAGTCGGATTCTCACTCCGTCCCCCAGGATGGAAGGCAGTGGCTCACTTCCAGCCACCACAGCCTGGGATGCTGAGGAGGGAGGATGGCTGAAGCCCAGGAGCCCAAGGCCAGCCTGGGCCATGCAGGGAGACTCCGTTTTCGTACCCACCCAAACGGGGGTCTTCAGTCACAGTGCCTGTAGTCCTGGCCACTCTGGAGGCTGAGGCAGGTAGATTGCTAGAGCCCACAATTTCGAGACTGGCGGTGAATAACATTTGAGACTTTGGAACCCAGCCTGGACCACAGAGCCAGACCCTGTCTCCAAAAACATGAGAATCTACACAGATTCTAAAATGCACATGGTGTGTTCACAGGGCAACTGGCTTTACAGCCAGGAAAAATGGGATTGGGAGGAAACAA
>NW_007144414.1:0-608 GCF_000164805.1 Carlito syrichta
ACATTGTCACAGATAACTTTTGCCATTCCTTGAAGCAAAATGTTTATGTTGTTTAAACCTAAGAAGTGGGAGATATCCAATTTGAGGTTTTTAGCAATGCCTTTGTTTTCAACATTAAATCCTAGCTATTTTTGTCTTGGCTCTTCCCCTATAGAATGTAGCTGGGTCACCTGAAGCAGGCTATTAGTCTTGATGAAGAAAGAATATCTAACCTACAAACAGACCTCAAACAGAAACCAAATCAGCAGTGCAGAAAGCCAACCATGGCCTATCCAGGTGTTTTAGTTTGGATAATTCCTATTTTTAAAAGTTTACTTTTCAAGTGTAAAATATAGTTTTAATCTTTATGAATTATACAGCAGACTCTTCTAAAAGCTTGCCATTCTCAGTGGATCTTTTCCCTACAGCTCTTCAGAACAAGGGAACAATTTTGCCCCAGTGCAAATCAAATGTCCCAGGCTCTCACCTCCTTCAACTTTGCAAGATTTTAAGAAATCGAAGTTGATGAGAGCATTATGTAGCTTCTGACCTATTAACTTATTGTAATCAGATGTGGCTTTTTTACCCGGATGAATGACATCCTGTGCTACCTCAAATCCTTTGTGAAA
>NW_007144415.1:0-663 GCF_000164805.1 Carlito syrichta
CATTATAGATTCCCAGCAACATTCTGGTCCTCTTAATTGTTGTAACCAAGAACCAGTCCATGCAATTCAGTTGGGTTTCTTGGCACAACTAAAGCCAGATTACAGAACTGAGGCATCATCTCGCCATATTTGTGTGTAACTCTTGTCTTAAGATGTATTCTGTAATCCTAAATCTTCCATTTGTGAATCTATTTGATATGGCCTGGGGAGTTGTGGTTGCTAAGCTTGTAGTACGTATTTTTAAAGGTAACCAGGAATCACCGAATCCACATCCCTGGGAAACATCTGGGCATCTGTTTATTTGCATACAGAATTTTGGAATCCAGTTCGTCAAGGAAAATCAGGGCTTCTTGCTGAGAAAGAGAAGAGAATGTGGGTTCAGGGGTCCTCATAGTCAAAATATATATGGCATCTTGATAAGGTTTAATGAGGAATCTGGGCTTGTAGGTTCATCCATTTTTCAGAGCTACTTGCTGCGTGGATACTTAAAATCTTTTATTACAGATCCAAGAAGATTCCGGTCCTTTTGATAGTTGTAATCGAGGATCTGAACGTACAGTTTCGTTTGTTGCTTATGAACATATTCGGACATAATCCAGTTCCCCTGGAAAAAACTGGGCATTTTGCGACAATATCCCTCACTTCAGTTTACCTCAAAATACC
>NW_007144416.1:0-664 GCF_000164805.1 Carlito syrichta
GTGCCCGGGCTGGTCTCGAACCCAGGGATTCAGGCCACCTCTCACCTAGGTCTCACAGAACACCAGGATGACACAGGTGGGCCCCTCACCCGGCCTCCATACCCCTCTTGGGGCCCCACCTCATGGCCTGATCCTTTCCAATAACCCAGAACCCCGCAGAGGGTGGCAGGAGTCATCTGCCAAGCACTCTTCAGGGGGAGTGACTGGTGCAGTGGTGTGCCTCTGCAGGGCACCCACCCCTCCACCTTCCTCGTTCCCCAGGGTGGACTTGAATGCTCCTCCCAGGGTTCACCTTGAGGAAAGGCAAATCGTGATTCTCAAAACTTCAATGAGATGGGGAGGGCTGTGCGATTCACACCTGTCTCCTCTGCACTGGGAGAGCCTGAGATGGGAAAATAGCCAGAGTCCAGGTGTGTGAGAACAGATTGAACACCATTGCAATCCCCCACCTCGACCCCAAGTAAAACCCAGAAAACCTTGGTTGAGGGCAGGCCTTGGTAGTGGGATCACCTTCGGCCCAGAGTTCAAGAACAGGCAGGAAGAACAGGATGTTGACCCAATGGAAAGCCTGTGATCGCAGCAGTTTGCTAGGCCCAGGCTGAGAGGGTGGCCCAAGTTTGGCGGTTTGAGAGCATCCTTGGCCACCTAGAGAGGAAAGAAAAGA
>NW_007144417.1:0-4532 GCF_000164805.1 Carlito syrichta
AAAATAGTACAATTATAGCATATTAATTTTAAGATATCCTGTTCACTAAAAAGCAACATTAAAAGATAAATGCAGGTGTAGAAAATATTTTCTTTTTTTTTTTGAGTTGGAGTCTCACTCGGTTGCCCAGACTGAAGTGCAGTGGCCGCTCCCCACCACCGCAGCCTCGACCTGCTAGGTTCCAGCGGTCCTTCCCCCTCAGTCTTTCAAGTAGCTGGAATTACAGGCATGCACTACCACACCCGGCTGATTTTTTGGTTTATTGTAGAGATGAGGTCTCGCTGCTCAGGCGGGTCTCAAACCCGCGGGCTCAGGCAATCCACTCACCTCAGCCTCCCAAAGGCGTGGGATTACAGGCTGAGCCACCAAGCCTGGCTTAGAAAATATTTTCAAAGGATATACAACCAAAAGGTTAGTTAGTGTGTAGAATTTTAAAAGTTTTCATGCAAAACAATAAGAAAAGCCACAAATAAGTAAACAAGATATACACAGAAGAGAAAGATCAGATACATAATAAACATCTGAAAGGAGGTTCAGCTTCTAGTTATCAGAGAAAAATGAATTTAAGCAAGGTAACTTCATACCCTTTTTAAAACCACTGACATAAAACGTCTGAAAATTAAAACTGTTGGTGGGAAAATACAGAAATAAAACTGACTTATGCTGTCACTGGGAGTATAGACAGGTTCATCCACTTTGAAGAGCAATTTGGCATCATCTAATAATTTTAGCATGTTCACCTGAGAAAACATCTGGTGTTTTGGGTATGCCCCTCCTGCACCTGGCTTCATGTTCAATTGAAAGACTTGTGAGACTGTCTAAAATTTGGGGATAAATACCTTCTGTAACTTTCAATAAATGGCTTCTGCTCATTTCACTGAACAGTTGTCCACTTTCTTTCTTTCTCTTTCTTCCTCTTTATATCTATTCTTCCATCTTTCTTTCTTTTAATATCCGTCCCCACGGATTCGCCAGCCCCACTACATCTTCCAAGGGACTCGCCAAAACTTGCAGGGGTTGTCACTCCACCATAAACGAGTTAACTAGCTGTCTTAACTAGTTGATTAACGAGTTAGCTAGGTGATTTAAATGTTTGGCTGAGTAGGCAGACTACTTAGCTGGTTTAACACGTTGGCTGACTACTCGGTCGACTTCTTAGCTGCTTTACCAAGTCGGCCGACTAGTCTGCCGACTAGTTAACTCGGTTAACAAGCTGACTAGCGAGCTGGCCCACTTGTTAGAAAGGTTAACTTGTTGCCTGCTTGTTTGCCGACAAAACTAGTCGGCCAACATGTTGGTCGACTAGTTAGCTGACCTAAAGTGTTGGCCGACTAGTTAGCTGAGCTAACTTGTCAGCTTACAATTTGGTCCACTAGTCGGCCGATTGGTCAGCTGACATATCTAGTTGGCCGGCTAGTCAGCAGACCGGTTAGCTACTTAATAAGCCAGCAAGTGAGTGAGTTGACTTATCTAGTCGGTGTGCGAGTGAGCTGACCGTCTAGTCACCTGGCTTAACTAACTGGCCACCTAACTGACCAGGCTTCTAACAAGCCGGTTTAACTTGACTGGTCAACTGACTAAACTTGTTGGCCAGTTACTGAACATAGTGGTCAGTTGAATTTAGTTGACTGGTGAGTGAGCCGACTGGTCAGAAAAATTAATAAGTTGGCTGGTGAGAGAGCTGACCAGTGAGCTGACTTAACTAATTGGCTGGCAAGTGAGCTGACAGGTGAGCAGCCTTAACTACTTGGTCAGCGAGTGAGCCCACTATTGAGCTGACTTAGCCTGTCATCTGGCAAGCAAGGCGACTATTTAGCTGTCCTGCTGGTTTTTGAGTGAGCCGACAAGTTTGCTTACCTGTTGGCTGGTGAGTGAGCCGACTAGTTTGTTGACTGCTTGGCAAGCGAGTGAGCTGACTAGTTAGCTGACCTGATGGAAAATGAGTGAACCCACTTGTTAGCTGACCAGATAGCTGAGTTGCTAGCTGACTAGTTAGCTAAGTAACTAGGTGATTTGCTAACTGACTTGACTAGCTAGCTGACAAGATAGCTGGCTATCTAGCTTACATAACTAGCTAGCAATCAAGCAAACTAACTCTCTAGTTTGCTGACTTAACTAGCCAGCTATCTGGCTACTTGCTAACTGACTTAACTATCTAGCTAATTAGCTCCTGTCTAGCTAGCTGACTTAACTAGCTTGCTTACTAGCAGCCTGACTAGCTAGCTGACTTAACTGGCTAACTGGATAGTTAGCTGATTTGATAGCGAGCTTGATTACCTAGCTGGCTAGCTAGCTGACATATCTAACTGACTAGCATGTTGGCTGCCTAGGTGCTGACATATCTAACTGACTAGGGTGTGGCTGTCTAGCTGGTGACTTAACTAGTTAGCTACCTGGTTGGCTATATGGCTAGTCAGTTGGCTGAACTAGCTACCTAACTGGCTGACTAGCTAGCTAGGTAACCGGCTAGCTAGCTAGCAGGCTGGCCAACTGGCTAGCAAGACAGGATAAAAAGGCAACCGTCTGTATGGAGAGTGGGAAAGTCAGCCGACTTAGTTAGTCAGCCACCATGCTGCTCAGTCATCTAGTCACCTGGCTTAACTAGCTGGCCACCTAACTGACCAGACTTCTAACAAACCGGTTTAACTTGACAGCCACCTTTCTGGGCAGCTGGCTAACCAGCTGACTTAAGTAGCTGACTTAACTAGATAGCCATCCTGCAAACCAGCTGCCTTAAATAGCTAACCATATAGCTAGCCAGATGGCTAGCCAGATCACTTAACTGCCTGACTTAACTAGCAAGCCATCCAGCTAACCAGTTGACTAAATTAGCTAGCTACCCACCTAGCCATGTGTCTAACCAGCTGACTTAAATAGCTGACTTAACCAGCTAGCACGCTGGCTAGCAAGCTGACTTAATTAGCCTTCTACATGGTTGACTAGATGGCTAGCCAGCTCATTTAGCTAGCTAGCTACCCAGCTGGCTAGCTGGTTAGGCAGCCATAAAGCTGGCTAGTGAGTTAACCAGATGGTTAACCAGCTGGTTTAAATAGCCAACCGTATGGCTGGACTGCAGAATAGAAAGCCAGCTTAACTAGCCAGCTACCCTGATGGTTAGCTAGCTAGCCAGCACACTTCATTAGCTGGCCACCTACCTGATCAGCCAGGTTACCTGCCGTCTTAACTTGCCAGTAACCTAGCTAGTCAGCTGGCTAGCCAGCTGACTTAACTAGCTGACTGAACTAGACAATCACCGGGCTAGCCAGCTGGCTTAACTAGCTAGCCATCTAGCTAGACAGCTGACTAGGCAGCTCACTTAACTTGCTGACATTGCTAGCTAGCCAGCCAGCTAGCCAGCTGACTTAATTAGCTAGTTAATTACCTAGCCAGGTGGCTAGCAAGCTGACTTATCTAGCTGACTTAACCAGTTAGTCAGCTGGATAGCCGTTTGACTACGCTAGAGAGATACCTAGTTAGCCAGTTGGCTTGCCACTTAACAATTAACTAGCTGACTTATCCAGCTAGCCAGCTGGCTAGCCAGCTGAATCAAATAACTGATATAACTAGTTGGACAGCTGGCTAGCACTCTGACTTAACTAGCTGACATCTCCAGTTAGCTAAGTGGTTAGCAAGCTGACTTAACTAGCTAGCTACTGACATATACCGCTGGCTTGCCTGCTGAATTAACTACCTAGCTACCTAGCTCACCAGCTAGCTAGTGAGCTGACTTAACTAGGTGACAACTCGCTAGACAGCTGGCTAGTCAGCTGACTTAATTAACTAGCTACCTAGCTAGCCAGCTGGGAAGCCAGATGAATTAACTAGCTGACTTAAATAACTAGCCATGTGGCTAACTAGCTGAATTAACTAGGTTGGTACCTAGCTATCCAGCTGGCTTACCAGCTGACTTAACTAGTTGGCTTAACCAGCTAGCCAGCTGGAAAAACTAGCATACTTAACTAGTTACCCAGCTGGCTACCCAGCTAACTTAACTAGCTCTCTACCTAGCTAACTAGCAGGCTAGTCAGCAAACTTAAGTAATTGACATAATTTGCTAGCCTGTTGTCTAGTCAACTGACTTAAGCTCACTATCTAGCTATCCACTTGTCTAGCCAACTGACTTAACTAGCTGACTTGAAGAACTGACCTGCTTGCCAGACAGCTGAATTGTCTAGCTTTCTATACAGCTAGCCACCTGGCTAGCCAGATGAGTTAACTAGATGACTTAAGTAGGTAGCCAGCTGACTAGCCAGCTGACTTAAGTAACAAGCTACCTAGCTAGCCAGCTGGATATAGAGCTGACTTAACTAGGTGGTTTACTAGGTAGCCAGTGGATTAGACAACTAACTTAAATATATAGCTACCTAGCTAGCCAGCTGTCTAGCCAGCTGACTTAACTAGGTGACTTAAGTAGCTAGCCAGCTGGCTGGAAGGCTGACCTAACTGCCTAGCTACCTAAATATCCAGCTGAATAGACAGCTGAGTTAACTTGCTAACTACCTAAGTACCCGCTGGATTGCCAGCAGACTTAA
>NW_007144418.1:0-5090 GCF_000164805.1 Carlito syrichta
ATTTTAACACATTTCTTTTATTCATTTCTGAGATTACAGGACAGAGTTTAGCTGATAAGCTTTTCTAGACCAATTTTTTGTTTCCATGTTAATGTTAATAATAGAACTGTGGGGTATATGTGTGTGTGAACAAGTGATTATATGTTGTATTTTAAAACAATTGATTTTCTTGGCAAGATTTTATTATTTTTATCCCTTCTATTTAGGAAGTTCTTTCTACTTAGCAATAAAGGCTTAAAAATACATTTTTAGAACATTGATACAATTTATCTATTGGAAAATTAATTTATTGAAGGGCCTTTTTTGGTATAATTTCTGTGCAGTAACTAAAAGAGCACCTCACTAGGTATGGACATTGAAGATGCATTCAGTAGGTGATTTTGATTTCTTCCTGTCTGCTGTGCACAGCCCACATGGTAATGCAGTTCCGCCACTTCGGTTTCATGAATTCATTTAAAACTCAGATGTCTAGATTACCTAGGTATTTAAATCACTAGGATGCAAACAATAAGCACATTTGATACACAAGCTAGGTTTGAGTAACTGCTTTTCTCAAAGAGCAGATATCTGATAGCTTTGAACTACATTTATTTCTAAAGCAATTGAAATTAAGTGCTACAAACAGAGGATTATAACTTCAGGAGAAGAATAAGCAGAAGGAGCAGATGAACTCTCAGGGCTATAGTCTTCCTTTGATCTTGTAAAACTCCCATTGACATCTAGAGTTCTCAGTTTGGTGAGAAAATAGACTTTAAACTGAATGTAACAAAGATCCAATCCAATATTTTGGCAGAGACTTTAAAACCATATCATACAGGGACTCCCCTGTCATCCAGAAAAACTGACATAAGGTACAGATCTATTCTTTATCAGATGTTTTTAATTGGCTACTAGAAGTCTTTAAAAATATTTTTATGGAAATGAAACTAACTGTTATTTTCTTTATGTAAATTAAGAAGTATCTTGTTACAATGCTATTTATAATTTTTTCTAGTCTTTGTAATTTTATTTTTCATTTTTTTGTAATCAATATTTTGTATTATGATATTGTGGGGTACAGTTAAGAGGTATTCAAATATGGTTTGTTCAGGCAGGCACCCTTGTTGATAAGAGGTCTCTCCCCATCCCCTGACAGATGTTTACTACCATTAATCCCACCTCCCTTCTCCCCCCCCCATAGTCTCTGTAATTTTAAAACTCTAATATTAATGGTATCAAAATTTTCCCTTTTTTTCCTTTTCCTTTCCAGGTCTTTTCTCAACAATAGTGAATTCACATAGAGTAATTTTAAAAAGACAACATTTTGCTATTCAAAGCAAATTATGCTCTAAAACCACTTTTAAAAGTATGAGAAGGAAAATGGGATGAGATAAGGGGTTGGGACTGTTTAATTTTTAAAGATTATTATTATTAATGGTAACATATTTCCTCTGTTTTTCAGAGGATAAAAGTGTTTTAAAATTGGCAAATGCACTCTTCAGAAATCCTTTCCTCTCTTTTCCACATGGAGAGGTTAAAGGTTCAATTTCATGGACTCTATGTAGGCAGTATTCTCACAGGATGTACAAATATTACCTGCAAGGGTAGAACGCAACTGTGCAAAGACACATTCTTATTTCTATAGCTTTTCTTGTAAGTGACCCTCTTAATGAATATTGGACTGAAATATAAATTTGAAAACAATTGGAAAGGATGTCCAGCAGAAGGCTGTGTATGTATATATAGTATGTCCAAAACCTTTTATTTTTATACTTCAAATGCTCTAAATACAAAGTAATAATTACTATGTTATCTTTTACTTTTTATTTTCAAAATAATTTAGTGAAATAGCCCCACTGTAGAACTATCCCATAGCAGTAATGAAGAACAGGTGTCAGATGGACTGTGCAGATATTTTTGTTGGCCTTAGCTACTGAATTAGCATGATTTCAGGATACAGACATAATATCAAGTTTGGTTATATCAAACGCTAGGAGATATTTTTGGAGGTGCATGTTAGTATAGTAATCCTTAGAAATGCTAAGAAGGTATTTCTATTTTGAAACATTTCCTCCTCCATCATTCATAATACTTTAGGCAACAGACCTCACACCTGAAGCTGTTATTTAAAACTAATAACCTGGAAATATAGTTTTATTCTACACATTCTTCCTAAGAATAACATAAGTAAGAGCTCTGAACAAAGGTATTTGGATGCAAATAGAGATGGCAGAGATGGGTCCATGGAGTCGTTCGAATTTGCCATTTAACATGAAAATATTTCAGCGACAAAACCTATCTTCAAAGAGAACTATATGAAGGAAAGTAGTTTAATATAATTTCATGTTTTCTCGTTGTAGTAAGAGTTTGGAAATCATTTAAAAATACCAGCTTAAACAACAGTGTTTTAACATTCTTTTAAAACTGTTTAAAAATGCCTGTTTAAACAAGTGTGAGATATAAAGTAGAGTTAAGGAAATAGAGCTGAGATGTGCATAATGGCTAAGGAAAACCAGCAGATTTACATTTTAGCTTAGTACCCATAAAATTAAACATTCTTAAAAGACAATTTTAGGCCAGGCTTGGTGGCCCAGCCTGTAATCCCAGCACTTTGGGAGGCCTAGGCAAGTGGATTGCCTGAGAAACTTGGCGAGACTTCGTCTCTACAATAAATAAAAATGAGCCAGGTGTGGTAGCACACACCTGTATTTCCAGCTACTTGGAAGGCTGAGGTGTAAGAATAGCTGGAGCACAGCAGGTCGTGACTGCGGCAGGTGTGAGCATGCCACTGCAGTCTGGGTGACAGAGTGAGACTCCAACTCAAATAATTAATATAATAATAATAATAATAATTTTAGTATACTTATAAAATATTTTCCTTGTGCTCTTTGTATCTCAATTATGGAAGAATTTAATTCCTTATGAAAACTTTAAATTTTGGCTTAATTTTCTTTTTTTGCCCAGTGTTTGAATGATTCTTTTTTTTCAAATTATTTATTTATTTTTTATTATGAAGTTGTGGGGTACAGTTAAGGGTTAGGTATACAATTGCGTTTCATTCAGGCACCCTGTTGATATGGGGTGTTTCTCCATTCCCAGACAGATATTTGCTACTGTTAATCCCATCTCCCTCCCCCCACCATAGTTTCCCAGTACTGTCAGTCATTTTCGTATAGTATTGCATTGGATGTTTAAGGTCCATTATATGAGTGAGAACATGTGATACTTGGATCTTTGTTTCTGTGAGAGGTCACTCAGTATTATAGACTCTAGTTCCATCCAGGTTGCTGCGAAATTCATGATTTTGTTCTTTTTAATGGCTGCGTAATATTCCATCATGTATATGTACCACATTTTTTTAATCCAGTCCTCTTTTGACGGGCAGCATGGCTATTTCCAGGGTCTTGCTGTTGTGAACAACGCTGTGATAAACATGCATGTGCAGGTATCTTTTTTATAGAGTGATTTCTGTTCTTCAGGATATATTCCCAGTAGGGGGATTGCGGGGTCATATGGGAGGTTGGTATTTAGAGCTTTTAGGAATCGCCACACTGCTTTCCACAGAGGATGCACTAGTTTACACTCCCACCAACAGTATAGAAGTGTTCCCTTTTCACCACACCTCCTCCAGCAGCTGTTATTTTTTGACTTGTTGATAATTGCCATTCTGACTGGGGTTAGGTGGTATCTCAGTGTGGTTTTGATTTGCATCTCCCTGATGATTAGTGAGGTTGAACATTTCTTCATGTGTTTGTTGGCTGCTCGGATGTCTTCCTTTGTGAAGTGTCTGTTCATATCTTTTGCCCATTTTATAATGGGGTTGTTTGTTTTTTTCTTTTCAGCACGTTTGAGTTCCTTGTAGATCCAGGATGTTAAGCCTTTGTCAGAACTGTTGTTGGCAAATATTTTTTCCCAGTCTGTAGGCAGTCTCCCTGCTCTCTTGATGGTTTCTTTGGCTTTGCAGAAGCTTGTCAGTTTAATAAGGTCCCAGTTGTCTATTTTCTCTCTCATGAGCTGTGGGTTTGGGGTTTTGTTCAGGAATTGGATACCAGTTCTGATTTCCATGAGGGTATTTCCTTCATTTTCTAAGGTTCTTATGGTTTGAGGTTTTACATTTAGGTCTCTGATCCATTTGGAATTAACCTTTGTGCATGGGGATAGATAGGGGTCCTGTTTCAATCTTCTGCATGTGGTCAGCCAGTTTTCCCAGCACCATTTACTGAATAGGTTCTCCTCTCCCCAGGGGTAGGTGGTGGGGGCTTTGTCGAAGATGAGTTGGTTGAGAAATTGAGGTTTTGCTTCTGGAATCTCAATTCTATTCCATTGATCTATATGCCTGTCCTATACCAATACCAAGCTGTTTTGATGAATGGAGCTTTATAGTAAAGTTTGAAGTCTGGTAATGTAATACCACCTGCTTTGTCTTTTTTTTTTTTTTTTTTGCTGAGGATTGTTCTGGCTATTCTTGGACATTGTGTTTCCATATGAATTCCTGCGTTGTTTTTTCTAGGTCTGAGAAGAATGTTGCTGGTAATTTTGATGGGTATTGCATTGAATTTGTAGATTGCCTTAGGTAAGATGGACATCTTCACAATGTTGGTGCTTCTGATCCGTGAGCATGGGATATTTTTCCACTTGTTTGTGTCAACTTTGATTTCTTTGAGCAGTGTTTTGTAGTTTTCCTTGTAAAGGTCTTTCACGTCTCTGGTTAGGAAGATGCCAAGGTATTTCATTTTTTTGTGGCTATTGTGAATGGAACTGTGTTTTTTATTTGGGTTTCTGTTTGTTTATTATTGGTGTAGAGAAATGCAATTGTCTTTTGTACATTTATTTTGTATCCTTAGACTTTGCCAAAGGCCTTTATCAGTGTAAGGAGGTTTTTGACAGATTCTCTTGGGTTTTCAAGGTACACAATCATATCATCTGCAAAGAGAGATAACTTGACTTCCTCTTTTCCTATTTGGTTACCCCTGATTGCCTTCTCTTCTCTGATTGCTCGAGCCAGGACTTACAATGCTATGTTGAACAGGAGGGGTGAGAGTGGGCATCCTTGTCTTGTTCCAGTTTTAAGGGGAAATGGTTCTAATTTTTGTCCATTAAGAGTATGCTCG
>NW_007144419.1:0-698 GCF_000164805.1 Carlito syrichta
CATTGTCTCCAGCCCGGGCACCCGGCATCAAGCCGCCGGTCACACAGGGAGGCTCTGGGCACCCGCCCCTCAGAGACGCTGGTTCCATTTCTGGCTGAAGTCCTCTGTTGGGTCCCAGCGCCACTCTCGCTGTCTAGAGCCTGCCCTTTGGAACTTTGGAGCTCTGGAACTCCGGGTCCACCCTGGCTGAGGCACTCAGCGTGAGACCCCAAATCAGAGGACCCAGACAAGCGGAGAAAAACAGATCTGCTTAAACTGCCTTGCCATTCTCCAGGAAGAGACTTCCATTGCCCTGCCCACCCAGCAACAAACTTTACCTCATTTCCTAAGGCCAGGTATTGCAGCGTGCGGGGAAGTTTTGGGTCCCTGCTCCCTCCAGCTCTCTCCCCGGCCGGCCGGCACCCGGCACCGCAGGTCGCACAGGGAGGCTCTGAGCGCCCGCCCCTCAGAGACACCGGTTCCATTACTGGCTGAATACTCTGTAGGGACCCAGTGCCACTCTCATCATTTACAGCCTGCCTTTTGGAACTTTGGAGCTCTGGAACTCCGGGTCCACCCTGGCTGAGGCACACAGCGTCAGACCCCACCCCAGAGGACCCAGACAAGCAGAGAAAAACAGACCTGCTTAAACTGCCTTGCCATTCTCCAGGCAGACTTCCATTGCCCGCCCACCTAGCAACAAACTACCTCAGCTCCTA
>NW_007144420.1:0-1454 GCF_000164805.1 Carlito syrichta
GGGTTTGGTCAATTCGGTGAGACCTCGTCTCAACAATAAAAATGAAAATATTAGCCAGACAGGAAGTGAGGTGGAAGGATTGCATGAGCCCAGTAGGTCGAGTTTGCGGTGGCCATGAGCGTCCCACTACATTCCATTCTGAGCAACAGAGTGAGAACCCGACTGTGAAACAGGACAAATAAAGATTTGGCTGTAATTAAAATTAAAAATTGACTCCTAATTCTTTAAAATATAAATATATTTAGTTATACTCATTTTGTTGCCAGGAAGGAGTGCAGGGCTATGCACATGGCCACTGTAGCCACAGTTATAGGCTAAGGAGGTCCTACTGCCTCAGTCTTCCCACTAGCTGGAAATACAGGTTGTAGCCTACAACGAAGCTGGAAATACAGGCATACAATATCATGCATGCCTAGTTTTTAATTATTTGTAGAGCAGAAGTCTCCTCAATATGCCCAAGGTGGTCTCGAATCCCTGGGTCCAGGCAATCCTCTTCCAGCCAAAGAGCTCAGAAGACAGGCCTAAGCAACCTCACCCAGTTAAAAAAGACATTTTTAAAAAAAGGAGGCCAGGCATGGTGGCTGACGCATGTCATCCCAGCCCTTTGAGAGGCCATGTCAAGAGGATTAACTGAGTGGGGTGTTCAAGACCAGTTTGGGCAAATTCGTAAGATCTCGTTTCTACAACAAAAATCAAAATATTAGCCAGGCTGAGTGGAGCACACCTGTAGTTCCAGCTACTTGGAGTGAGTGTGAAGGATTGCCTGAGTGAAGTAGGTAGAGACTGTTGTGGCTATGAGTGTGCTACTGCATTCCAGCTTTGGAAACAGATTGAGAACACAGCTCAAAAAAAAAAAAAAAAGAAAGAAAGAAAGATTGCAAGGTTTGCTGATATTTACAACAAAAAATTGAAACCTAATTCTTTGGGTTTTTTTTAGTAGCCAGTATCACTCTGTTGCACAGGCTGGAGAACAATGGTATACTCATGGCCACCACAGCTTCGGTCTCCTTGGCTCAGGCGAACCGTCTTTCTCAGTCTTCACAGCAACTGAAACTACAGGATCTAGCCTACAACATAACTGGAAATACAGGCATGCACCACCATGGCCTGCTAATTTTTCTATTTATTGTAGAGCAGAGGTCTTGCCTAGTTTCCAAGGCTGGACAGGAAACCTGGAACTCAGGCAATCCTCTCATCTCTGCCGGCCAATGTCCAGGGATGATAGGCATGAGCCACCTCACTCAACTCAGATGGTCATTTAAAAAATGAAATAAAGAGGGATGGGCATGGTGGCTCGTGTCTGTTATCCCAGCAGTTTGGGAGGCCAAGAGACTGCACTGCCTGAGTCTAGGTGTACAGGACAAGTTTGGGATATCTGGTGAAATCTCATCTCTACAATAAAAATCAAAATACTGGTCAGGAGGTTGGTTCACACTTCTATGTCCAGCTAGTTG
>NW_007144421.1:0-763 GCF_000164805.1 Carlito syrichta
AAACAACTGACTCAACCCGTTTGCTAACAAGCTAGACTGCTGACTCAACCAGCTGATTTTACACGTTAGTTAACTTGCTAACTACTGACTCAACCCATCTGACTTAGCCCGTTAGCTAATTACCTAGCCAGCTGTCTTAACCAGCTAACTAAATTAGAAAGCTGTCTTAACTAGCTGACTTGCTAGCTGACTTAATTACTTAGCTAGCTGACTTAACTGGCTGACTTAAGTAGTTAGTTAGCTGACTTTAACACCTGAATCAAACAGTTAACTAAATATTTAGCTGGCCGAATACCTAGCTGAGTCAACTAGTTAGCTAAATAGTTAGGTAGCATACTTAAGTAGCTGACTTAAATTGTTAGCTAAATAGTGAGCTAGCTGTCTTAGCTAGCTTACTTAGCTAGCTAGCTAGTTAGCTAGCTGATTTAGCTAGCTGACTTACCTAGTTGGTTAATCAGATAGCTAGCTGACATAACAAGTTGATTAACAAGTTAGCTGACTGTTTTAACTACTTGGTAAACGTGTAAACAAGCTTTCTTAATTAGCCGGGTATGGAGTTAGCTAGGTGACAACTTGTAGGCTGATAATTCGACCTACTACTTATCTGTTTTAACGTGTTGGCTGACTACTCGACCAACTTGGTAGTTGGCATAACAAGTCGTCCAACTAGTTGACCAACTAGTTAGATGGGTTAATTAGTTGAGAGACGAGTGGGCCCACAAGTAAGCTTGGTTAACTATTTGGCTGGCTAGTTTGCTAACTT
>NW_007144422.1:0-469 GCF_000164805.1 Carlito syrichta
GTCTATTATATCTGCAGCTGTAGTGGCTGTCCAGACTGCTGCGATGCCCCAGCAGTGGCAACGAACAAGCTCCGTGTGAAGAACAGGCTGCCAACGTTGGGATCTTCAAGCCCTGGGGAGAAAGCCAGAGACCCTCTGCGTTCTCCTTTGTGGCGGGTCTCATAGACCAAG
Source organism: Carlito syrichta (assembly GCF_000164805.1). Classification (NCBI taxonomy): domain Eukaryota; kingdom Metazoa; phylum Chordata; class Mammalia; order Primates; family Tarsiidae; genus Carlito; species Carlito syrichta. The sequence continues at coordinate 172 of NW_007144422.1, forward strand.
CTGCCCCATTGTCATCTTGCCAGAAGATGCTTTCATCTTTGACCAAGATCCTGCCTCCGGAGATAATGAGGAAGTAGTCCCCATTTAGGCCCGGATGTAGGTAGCAACAAACACTCTTTTCCTGTAAGGTTCAAGGAATCTGTTTCCTAGTGAAGAATTTTTCTGGCAAGAGAACTCCAGAGCAGGTTTTTGACATTGCTAGAGTCCTTCACACTTTGTTCCAAAAACTGTCACAGATGATCACACCACATACAGTTTATACAGTTTTATATTACATGAAGAGACTTCCAACATGCAC
>NW_007144423.1:0-1067 GCF_000164805.1 Carlito syrichta
TTTCAGCTGGCAAACTCAGCTGGCTAGCTAGGTAGCTAGGTAGTTAAGTCAGCTAGTTATGTCAGCTGGCTAGCAAGTTAAGTCAGCTAGTTAAGTCAGCTCTCCAGCCAGTTGCCTAGTAGGATAGCTAGCTAGTTAAGTCATCTGGCTAGCCAGCAGGCTAGCTAGTTAAGTCACCTAGTTAACTCTGCTTGCTAGTCCACTTGTTAGCTAGGTAGCTAGGTAGTTAGGTCAACTAGTTAAGACAGCTAGCTATATGAGAGCTAGCTAGCTAGTTAGCAAGTTGAATCAGTTAGTTATGTCAGTTGGCTAACTAGGTAGCTAGCTAGTTAAGTGAGCTATTTATGTCAGCTGGGTAGCTAGTTAAGTCAGTTAGTTAAGTCAGCTGGAGAGCCAGCTGCCAAGCAGGATAGCTAGCTTTAAGTCAGCTGACTAGCCAGCTGACTAGCTAGTTAATTCACGTACATAACTCAGCTCACTGGCCAGCAGGATAGCTAGGTAGTTAGGTACTTAAGACAGCTGGCAAGCCAATGAGCTAAGTAGGTAGGTTGCCAGTGGTCTACATAGGTAGCTATCTAGTTACGTCAGCTGGCTAACCACCTGGCTACCTAGAGTTGTCCACTAGTTAAATCATCTGGCTAGCCAGCTGGCTAACTAGTTATGTCAGCTACTTGAGTCAGGTGGCTAACCAGCTGGCTAGCTGTTTAAGTCAGCTAGTTAATTTAATTGGCTAGCCAACTGACTAGCTAGGTAGCTCGCTAGTTAAATCAGCTAGTTGATTATGTCAGCTAGCTAAGTCAGCTCGATAGCCACCTGACTAGGTCAGTAGCTAGCTAATTAAGTCAGCTGGCTAGCTGGCTGGCTAGCTAGTTAAGTCAGCAAATTAAGTGAGCCAGCTAGCTGGATCGCTAGCTAAGTGGATAGCTAGTAAAGCCAGTTGGCTAGCCTGTTGTCTATCTAATTAAGTCAGATACTTAAGTCATCTGGTCAGACGGCTGGCAAGGTACGTGCCTGGCATGTTAAGCCACCTTGTTAGCAGGCTGGTCAGGTAGGTGGCCAGCTACTAA
>NW_007144424.1:0-411 GCF_000164805.1 Carlito syrichta
TATCTAATTAAGTCAGTTACTTAAGTCAGCTGGTCAGACGGCTGGCAAGGTATGTGCCTGGCATGTTAAGCCACCTTGTTAGCAGGCTGGTCAGGTAGGTGGCCAGCTACTAAAGCCACTGGCTAGCTGGCTGATCAGCAGAGTGTCGGGCTCGTTAAGCTGGCTGGCTATCCCAATATCCAGCCTGCTGGCTGGCTATTTAAACCAGCTGGCTAGTCAGGTGACCAGCCCTCTAGGTAGCTAGCCGGATGCATAGCCAGCTAGCCAGCCAGGTAGCTAGCTACTTAAGACAGGTGGCTAAACATGTCACCAACCAGGTTGATAGCTAGTTAAGTCAGCTGGCTAGCCAGATAACCCGCCATTATTAGTCAGCTAGTTAAGTCAGTTACCTAGCCAACTAGCTAGTTTAGT
>NW_007144425.1:0-720 GCF_000164805.1 Carlito syrichta
CCCACTGTCTAACTTACTTCTAAGTAATGGGTATTTAAGGCTCTGAAGAGGAATTAGTTTCCTGTTCCAGTTTCCCTTATGATGTCTTCTGCGTTTTATAAGATTATAATAATTGGTGTTTTACATTTAGGCCTTTGATCCATTTAGAGTTAATGTGTATGGTGATAGATAGGGGTCCTGTTTCAATCTTATGCATGTTGTCAGCCTTTTCCCAGCAATATTTCCTGAATATGTTCTCCATTACCCAGTGGTTCTTGGAGGATTTTTCAAAGATGAATTGTTTGAGAATTTGAGGATTTCATTCTCCGTCCTGATCCATTGGCCTATGGACCTATTTTTGTAGCAATACCAGGCTGTATTGATTACTATAAGCATATAGTAAACTTTGAAGACTGAAACTGTGATAGCACCTTCTTTGTTTCTTTTGATAAGATTCTTTTGGCTATTCATGATAGTTTTTGGTTTCATATGAATTGTTTATTGCAATTTCCAGGTCTGAGAAGAATGATGCTAGCTTAAGGGTTATTTTATTGAATCTGTAGATTGACTAAAAGGCTAATTTTTACATTAAAAGAGGTAAGAAAAGTCAGGGAAACAAGCATGTCAAATTGTCATTTATGACATCAGCCGCAGAACTTGGACATCTTAATGTGAGGGACTACTAAGCAATCCTTAGGCTTCAAGCACATTTGTACAAGATTGGCTAAGCAATCCTTAGGA
>NW_007144426.1:0-734 GCF_000164805.1 Carlito syrichta
CATGGATATTAAATTTGGTTTCATATATTTGCTGTTGTGAACAGTGCTGCAATAAACATGTGTGTAGGTGATTTTTGTTTTTGTTTCACAAAACAATTTATTTTTCTTTAGATAGAGATACCCAGTAGTGGGACTAGTGAATTAAATGGTAGTTCTATTTTTAGTGCTTTGAAAAATTTCCATACTGTTTTCCCCAGAGTTTGTACTAATTTACATTCCCACTAACAGTGTACAAGCATTCCCTTTTCCCCACATCCTTGTTAACATGTGTAGTTTTTAGACTTTTTAAAAAATACTGGCCATTCTTACTTATGTAAGATGGTTTCTCCTTGTGAATTTATTTTGCACTTCTCTGACTACTTGCATTGAGTGTTTTTTCATGATCCTTGTCAACAAACTATTAGAATTCCTATTATTTAGATAAAGACCATGTGATAAGTGCAGACACCATGGATCCAGAGTCTGGGCTGCTAACTACCACACCATAATTTCAGATCCACCCTGCATTATAGGAGACTTTTCATTATATATGAGGTGGGTTATATAATATTAAGGTTTATGATTGGACCTGCTAATCTAAGCCAAGTAGGTTCAATTTTCCAATGTCCCTTCACTTCTGTCTATGGCCGCCTACAATGGCAGTATTTGAGTAGGTGCAAATAAAAACTGTGGCTCATAAAGCTCAAAATATATCCCTTCCTAGTCCTTTATAGAAATTGTTTGCTGATCCTTGG
>NW_007144427.1:0-1257 GCF_000164805.1 Carlito syrichta
CATGAATCATCTCGCCATTTTTATTGTAATTTCTGGCTAAAGTTTACCTACTAATCCAGAAACTACTGCTGGAATTTTAGATTGATTTCGTAACTTGGGTTTCTGAATTCCCACACATTTAGGATGCATTCTTAAAGGGAATCCAGCAATCTTGGCTTCCAAGGCCCTCCTGACCTTTTGGGAGAATGAATAGTGGTATATAACAGTTTTTACTTCCACATCATCAAGTAACGTGCTGGAGTCATACTGAGAACAAAAAGAATCTGGGTTATTTGGGTTGCCTATCCTAGATGTCTACATGGTCACCTTAAAGGGCTAATCTGGAATCTGGGCTTCTAATTCCCCAATTATTTTAGTGCTACATGCCTCTTGGATATGACAATTTTGTCATTATAGATTCTCAGCAACCTTCTGGTCTTCTTGATAGTTGTAACCGAGAATGTGGACCTAGTATTCCATTGGCTTCCTCGGGACAACAATGGAACCCAAATATTCTTATCGCCATATTAGTAGGTAACTCTCGTATTAAGATGTACCTTGTAATCCTAAAACTTGTGTTTGTCCTTCAATTCGGATAGGGCCCTGGTGTTTTGAAGTTGCCAAATATTTATTAGATACTTTTAAGTGTAATCAGGATTCATGAATTCCACGCTCTAGTAAACTTCTCAGCATCTGCCTATTTGTATACAGAATTTTGGGATCCACATCATGTGGGGAAATCAGGCAATCTGGCTGAGAACGAAAAGGAAATCCAGTCTAAGAGTCCTCATTCTCAGAATCTACAGGGGCTCTTCATAAAGTTTAATCAGCAATCTGGGCTTCAAAGTCCCTACATTTTTCAGAGCTTCTTGCTCAGTGGATACCCTAAATCTGTCATTAGAGATCCCCAGGAACTTTCTGGTCCTCTTGATAGTAGTAATCGAGGATCTGGCCCTACAAATCCTTTTGTGTCTTAGGAATATCTACGAACCTAATCAGGTACCCCAGGAATCAAATTGCGTATTGGTACAAAATGCTTGATTCAGGTTTCCTCAAACTACAGAAATTTCTTTTGGTTGGGCTGGTGGGAATTGGGACATTGGGTTTAGAAGATTCCACATTTTGGGGTGGTCTTGTTAAGAGGAACCAGGAATGTTGGATTCCAGTTCCCCAAGAACATTATGGGAGTCTTTCTCTTGATATCCAAACAACTGGAATTCTAGGTCACCAGGAAATGAGAAAGAAGCAGGAATCTGGGTAATGGGCGTCTCATACACA
>NW_007144428.1:0-1120 GCF_000164805.1 Carlito syrichta
CAGGCAATCTGGCTGAGAACGAAAAGGAAATCCAGTCTAAGAGTCCTCATTCTCAGAATCTACAGGGGCTCTTCATAAAGTTTAATCAGCAATCTGGGCTTCAAAGTCCCTACATTTTTCAGAGCTTCTTGCTCAGTGGATACCCTAAATCTGTCATTAGAGATCCCCAGGAACTTTCTGGTCCTCTTGATAGTAGTAATCGAGGATCTGGCCCTACAAATCCTTTTGTGTCTTAGGAATATCTACGAACCTAATCAGGTACCCCAGGAATCAAATTGCGTATTGGTACAAAATGCTTGATTCAGGTTTCCTCAAACTACAGAAATTTCTTTTGGTTGGGCTGGTGGGAATTGGGACATTGGGTTTAGAAGATTCCACATTTTGGGGTGGTCTTGTTAAGAGGAACCAGGAATGTTGGATTCCAGTTCCCCAAGAACATTATGGGAGTCTTTCTCTTGATATCCAAACAACTGGAATTCTAGGTCACCAGGAAATGAGAAAGAAGCAGGAATCTGGGTAATGGGCGTTCTCATACACAAGAAAACACAACCTCTTGCTAAGGGAGAATGAGGAATTTTGGTTGCACAATCCTCAATCCCAAAAATCCACAGGGCGTCTTTTTAAGAGGTAACCAAGAATCTGGTTTTTGAAGTAGGAATCTGGGTAATGAAAGTACTCATATACAGGAAACTGCACTGCCGATTGCTAAGGAAGGATATGGAATATGGTTACACGTGTCCTCAATCACAAAAAAATTCAGGGCGTCTTGCTAAAGGCTAAATACGAATCAGGGTTTCTGATACATGAATCTGATGAAATGGAGTCCTCATATACAGGCAATTACACGGCCTTTTGCTAAGAAAAAATGTGGAATCTGGGTTACACGTGTTCTCAATTCCCAATAAACAACAGGGTGCCTTGCTAAGAGCTAAACAAGATTCAGTGATTCGAAGCAGGAATATGGCAAACAGTCCTCATTACAAGAAACTTCGCGGCTTCTTGCTAAGGAAAAATAGGGAAGGTGTTTTACACGGTTACTCAATCACTAAATCTACAAGGCCTCTTGAAGGCTAAACAATAATCAGGGTTCAAAACTCGAATCTGGGCTAATGGAGTCCTC
>NW_007144429.1:0-761 GCF_000164805.1 Carlito syrichta
TCCTTGCTCCGTGGATACCCTACATCTGTCATTAGAGATCTCCAGGAAATTTCTGGTCCTCTTCACAGTTTTAATTGAGTCTCGGGCCCTACAAATCCTTTTGTGTCCTAGGAACATCTACGAACAAAATCAGGTACCCCAGGAATCAAATTGCATATTGGTACAAAATTCCTCGATTCAGGTTCCCTCAAACTACAGAAATTTATTGTGGTCGTGCTGGAGGGAATTGGGACATTGGGTTTAGAAGATTACACATTTTGGTGTGGTCTTGTTAATGGGAACCAGGAATCTTGGATCCAGTTCCCCAAGAACCTTATGTGAGTCTTTCTCTTGATATCCAAAAAACTGGAATTCTAGGTCACCAGGAAATGTCTCAGCGCCTTGATGAGAATGAAGCAGGATTCTGGGTAATGGTCGTCCTCATATACAGGAAAACACGGCTTCTTGCTAAGGAAGTATGAGGAATTTTGGGTGCACTAGTCCTCAATCCCAAAAATCCACAGGGCTTCTTGATTAAGAGGTAACCAAGAATTCGTTGTTTGAAATAGGAATCTGGGTAATGGGAGTACTCCTATACAGGAAACTACAATGCCTATTGCTAAGGAAGAATAAGGAATATGGTTACACGTGTTCTTAATCACAAAAATACTCAGGGTGTCTTGCTAAGGGCTAAACACGAATCAAGGTTTTCGATGCATGAATCTTGGGAAATGGAGTCCTCATACACAGACAATTAGATGGCCTTTTTCTAAGAAAGAATA
>NW_007144430.1:0-706 GCF_000164805.1 Carlito syrichta
CTGAACATCTTCGTCCTTAATCCAGTTCTCCAGGAATCAATTGGCATTTTGCGACAAATTGGTTTGCTTCCGGTTACCTCAAAATACCAAAATTTCTTGTGGTCACGCTGGTGGTAATTGGGATATTGGGTTTAGAATATTCCACATTTTTATGATGCCTTGTTAAGGGGAATATGGCATCTTGGATTACAGTTCCCAGGTACTATATGGGAGTCTTTCTATTGATATCCAAACAACTGGAATTCTATGTCCATCAGGAAATATCTCGGGTATTGCTGAGAATGGAGCAGGAATCTATGTAAAGGGAGTCCTATATATGGGAAACTACATGGACACATGCTATGGGAGAAAAAGGAATCTAGGTTCCACAGCCTCAAATCCCAAAAACCTACAGGGTTCTACCTAAGGGAGCAAAAGTTTCAGGGATTTGAAGCATGAACCTGGGGAATGGGAGTCCTCATATATAGGAAACTTCACAGCCTCTTCCTAAGGATGAATAAGGAATTTGGGAAACACATGTCCTCAGTCCTAAAAAGCTACAGGACGTCTTTCTAAGGGCTAAACAAGAATCAGGGTTTCGCAGCAGGAATCTGGGTAATGCGAGTCTTCATGTACAGGAAAACTACACAGCCTCTTGCTAAGATAGAATAAGGAATCTGGTTTCACGAGTCCTCAGTGCTAAAATCTACTGGGCGTGTTGCTAAGG
>NW_007144431.1:0-731 GCF_000164805.1 Carlito syrichta
CAAACAACTGGAATTCATATGTCCATCAGGAAATATCTCGGGTATTGCTGAGAATGGAGCAGGAATCTATGTAAAGGGAGTCCTATATATGCGAAACTACATGGACACATGCTATGCGAGAAAAAGGAATGTAGCTTCCACAGCCTCAAATCCCAAAAACCTACAGGGTTCTACCTAAGGGAGCAAAAGTCTCAGGGATTTGAAGCATGAACCTGGGGAATGGGAGTCCTCATATATAGGAAACTTCACAGCCTCTTCCTAAGGATGAATAAGGAATTTGGGAAACACATGTCCTCAGTCCTAAAAAGCTACAGGACGTCTTTCTAAGGGCTAAACAAGAATCAGGGTTTCGCAGCAGGAATCTGGGTAATGGGAGTCTTCATGTACAGGAAACTACACAGCCTCTTGCTAAGAAAGAATAAGGAATCTGGTTTCACGAGTCCTCAATGCTAAAAATCTACTGGGCGTGTTGCTAAGGGCTAAACAAGAATCAGGATTTTGAAGCAGGAATCTGGGGAATGGGAGTCCTCATAGACAGGAAACTACATGGGCTCTTGCTAAGGAAGAATAAAGGATCTGGGTTACACGAGTCTTCAATTCCTATAATGTACAGGGCGTCTTTTTAAGGCCCACATGACTCTGGGCTTTGACGCCCCCATATTTTTCAGAGCTGTCTTCTATGTGAATATTATGAATCAGTCATTCCATAATTCCAGAAACATTCTGGCCCT
>NW_007144432.1:0-639 GCF_000164805.1 Carlito syrichta
GAACCCCGCAGAGGGCGGCAGGAGTCATCTGCCAAGCACTCTTCAGGGGGAGTGACTGGTGCAGGGGTGTGCCTCTACGGGGCACCCACCCCTCCACCTTCTCGTTCCCCAGGGTGGACTTGAATGCCCCTCCCAGGGCTCACCATGAGGAAAGGCAAGTCGTGACTCTCAAAACTTCAATGGGATGGGGAGGGTTGTGCGATTCACACCTGTCTCCTCTGCACTGGGAGAGCCTGAGATGGGAAAATAGCCAGAGTCCAGGTGTGTGAGAACAGATTGAACACTATTGCAATCCCCCACCTCGACCCCAAGTAAAACCCAGAAAACCTTGGTTGAGGGCAGGCCTTGGTAGTGGGATCACCTCCGGCCCAGAGTTCAAGAACAGTCAGGAAGACCAGGATGTTGACCCAATGGAAAGCCTGTGATCGCAGCAGTTTGCTAGGTCCAGGCTGAGAGGATGGCCCAAGTTTGGTGGTTTGAGAGCATCCTTGGCCACCTAGAGAGGAAAGAAAAGAAAGAAAGAAAGAAAGAAAGAAAGAAAGAAAGAAAGAAAGAAAGAAAGAAAGAAAGAAAGAAAGAAAAGAAAGAAAGAAAAGAATGAAGGAAGGAAAGATGAAGAAAGGAAAGAGAAAAGAAGGA
>NW_007144433.1:0-870 GCF_000164805.1 Carlito syrichta
GGTTCACCTTGAGGAAAGGCAAGTCGTGACTCTCAAAACTTCAATGGGATGGGGAGGGCTGTGCGATTCACACCTGTCTCCTCTGCACTAGGAGAGCCTGAGATGGGAAAATATCCAGAGTCCAGGTGTGTGAGAACAGATTGAACACCATTGCAATCCCCCACCTCGACCCCAAGTAAAACCCAGAAAACCTTGGTTGAGGGCAGGCCTTGGTAGTGGGATCACCTCCGGCCCAGAGTTCAAGAACAGGCAGGAAGACCAGGATGTTGACCCAATGGAAAGCCTGTGATCGCAGCAGTTTGCTAGGCCCAGGCTGAGAGGATGGCCCAAGTTTGGCGGTTTGAGAGCATCCTTGGCCACCTAGAGAGGAAAGAAAAGAAAGAAAGAAAGAAAGAAAGAAAGAAAGAAAGAAAGAAAGAAAGAAAGAAAGAAAGAAAGAACGAAAGAAAGAAAGAAAAGAATGAAGGAAGGAAAGATGGAAGAAAGGAAAGAAAAAAAGAAGGAAAGAAGGAAAGAAAGAAAAGAAAAAAAGAAAGAAATCTATTTTCATGGAAACATTCTGCCCTCAGTCTTTCCCTCCCTACCCCCATGATATGTGAGGTTCTCCCAAGCTCGGCAGCTTCCAGACACAACTCCCCCAAATGGCTGTCCCTGCTTTGATATGAGAATTCACAAGGCTCCCTGGTAGGGTTCCTGCCGGCTCTCAACTCCAAGGTGAGAAATGTGCCACAGGCAGGACGACCCTCCAACTCAACAATGAGGACACTCCACCAACGAAGCCCAGGGACACATTCCCTCACCCAGGGACATTTATTCCCCATTCATTTTTCCAGGGTCTAACCTAGTCGCCCTGTGAACATACCATGTGCA
>NW_007144434.1:0-749 GCF_000164805.1 Carlito syrichta
CCCCCTCGGAGCCCCAGTTATTCCTTAGGGCTCTGGGCAATTGCTTCTCTGGCTGTTCTCTGGCCCAACCAGACTGTGAAGACCTTGAAGAAAGGGACTAATTTTGCCTATTCCTCCCTTTAGCCTAGGGGGGCTAAGCACACAGTAGGTGCCAAGCAGCTGCTTTTGTTTCCTTGTTTACTGTTTATGTGGGGAAACAGACCCAGAAAGCAGTTTTCTGTGTCTAGGGAATTTTTAACCAAATTTCAAAGTGACATCTGTGTCCTGTTGGACAACACAGAGGGCAGAATTAGCATTATTCATTCATGCAACAAATGTTTATTGAGTGAGGACTGCTCTAGGCGCTGGGGCAACAGGTGGTCACAAAACAGACACAGCCCTCTTGCAATTACCTTTTTAGCAGGTGACAGATAACTAGCAACACGTATAAATAACTTACCCTGAATGCAACGGGGTAAGTGCAGTGAAGGAAAAGTCAAGTTGGGTTGGGGATGGAGGTCTGTTATTCAGAGAGTTGAGGGGAGCTATTCAGAGAGGGTAGTTAGGCAATGACCCGCAGGAAGAGGAAGGGCAGCCCACGTGGTTCTCCAGGGAATAATTCCAGGCAGAGGGATCTGCAGGTGCAAAGGCTCTGGGGTGGGAGTGTGTGCTTGCTAGACTTAAAGAATGGATTCTGTAAGTTTTCATAAACCTCGGTGAGGACTTTGGCTTTTATTCTGAGCACGATGGGAAGGCAGTGCAGGTCTCCT
>NW_007144435.1:0-806 GCF_000164805.1 Carlito syrichta
GGAAAGAAAAGAAAGAAAAAAAGAAAGAAAGAAAGAAAGAAAGAAAGAAAGAAAGAAAGAAAGAAAGAAAGAAAGAAAAAGAAGGAAGGAAAGAAATCCATTTTCCTGCAAACCTTCTGCTCTCAGTCCTTTCTCCCCCTCCCCCAACACCTGTGAGGGTCCCAAAAGCTCAGCACCTTCTAGCCCGTACCCCCTGATGGCTGCTCCTGCTTTGAGCAGGATTTCCCAAGGTTCCCTGGCGGGGTTCCTGCTGGCTCTTCTCTCTGATGTGAGAAATGTGCCCCAGACAGGCTGACCCTCTGACTAGGCAGCGAAGACCTTCCACCAAGAAAGTCCAGGGACACACTCCTAACCCAGGGACATTTCTTCCCCCCATCCTATTTTTAGTGGCTCTGAAGCCAGTCTTTCTGTGAACTAACCATAACCACGTGCAGTTAAAAATCTGTGTACGATTCTGATGATTTGGAGACAGGGTCTGGTTCTGTGATGCAGGCTGGAACCTGGGGACACGACTGTCATTCACCACCAGCCTCGAAATCACAGGATCCGTGATCCTTCTGCCTCAGCCTTCAGAGTGGCTGAGATGATGGGCACCACGACCCCAGAGGCCCTGTTTAGATGGATGCAGAGTCCCTGCATGGCCTGACTGGCCTTGGGCTCTTGGGCACCCTCCTGCCTTGGCATACAAGATCACTGAAATTCCAGGCATGGACCGCCATTCCCGCCCTTCTGATTCGTTTTCAAAGAAGGATAGAGGCATGGCTCTGGGTCACAGCCTCATCAATCTCAGTGCTGTGGGAGGCCGA
>NW_007144436.1:0-747 GCF_000164805.1 Carlito syrichta
CTTTGAGCAGGATTTCCCAAGGTTCCCTGGCGGGGTTCCTGCTGGCTCTTCTCTCTGATGTGAGAAATGTGCCCCAGACAGGCTGACCCTCTGACTAGGCAGCGAAGACCTTCCACCAAGAAAGTCCAGGGACACACTCCTAACCCAGGGACATTTCTTCCCCCCATCCTATTTTTAGTGGCTCTGAAGCCAGTCTTTCTGTGAACTAACCATAACCACGTGCAGTTAAAAATCTGTGTACGATTCTGATGATTTGGAGACAGGGTCTGGTTCTGTGATGCAGGCTGGAACCTGGGGACACGACTGTCATTCACCACCAGCCTCGAAATCACAGGATCCGTGATCCTTCTGCCTCAGCCTTCAGAGTGGCTGAGATGATGGGCACCACGACCCCAGAGGCCCTGTTTAGATGGATGCAGAGTCCCTGCATGGCCTGGACTGGCCTTGGGCTCTTGGGCACCCTCCTGCCTTGGCATACAAGATCACTGAAATTCCAGGCATGGACCGCCATTCCCGCCCTTCTGATTCGTTTTCAAAGAAGGATAGAGGCATGGCTCTGGGTCACAGCCTCATCATCTCAGTGCTGTGGGAGGCCGAGGTCAGCAGCCAGCCCGAGCCCACGGGTCCAAGATGTGCTTAGGCAACTCAGCGAGACCTTGTCTCTAACCTCCATCCCAAATAAGCTGGGTGTGGTGGCACACACCTGTCATTCCAGCTCCTTGCAAGGCATGGGGGAGGCTCGCCGGA
>NW_007144437.1:0-843 GCF_000164805.1 Carlito syrichta
TCACGGATTTCCATGTCCCTGGGAAAAAACTGGGCATTTTTCTATTTGCATACAGAATTTTGGAGTCCAGATCGCCAGGGAAAATCAGGGCATCTTGATGAGAATGAGGGGAGAATCTGGGTTCAGGGAGTCCTCAATCATCAAAATCTATATGGCCTCTTGATATGTTGAATGAGGATTCTGGGCTTGTACGTCCCTACATTTTTCAGAGCTACTTGCTGGGTGGATACCTCAAATCTCTAATTACAGATCCAAGACGATTCCGGACCTCTGCATAGTTGTAATAGAGTATCTGTACCTGCAATTTCTTTTGTTTCTGATGAACATCTTCGTCCGTAATCCAGTTCTCCAGGAATCAATTGGCATTTTGCGACAAATTCGTTTGCTTCCGGTTACCGCAAAATACCAAAATTTCTTGTGGTCACGCTGGTGGTAATTGGGATATTGGGTTTAGAATATTCCACATTTTTATGATGCCTTGTTAAGGGGAATCTGGCATCTTGGATTACAGTTCCCAGGTACTATATGGGAGTCTTTCTATTGATATCCAAACAACTGGAATTCTATGTCCATCAGGAAATATCTCGGGTATTGCTGAGAATGGAGCAGGAATCTATGTAAAGGGAGTCCTATATATGGGAAACTACATGGACACATGCTATGGGAGAAAAAGGAATCTGGGTTCCACAAGCCTCAAATCCCAAAAACCTACAGGGTTCTACCTAAGGGAGCAAAAGTTTCAGGGATTTGAAGCATGAACCTGGGGAATGGGAGTCCTCATATATAGGAAACTTCACAGCCTCTCCCTAAGGATGAATAAGGAATCTGGGAAACACATGTCCG
>NW_007144438.1:0-780 GCF_000164805.1 Carlito syrichta
AAGGCCAGGGACACATCCCTCACCCAGGGACATTTCTTTTTCCCCAATCCCATTTTTTGTGGATCTAAGGCCAGTCGCCCTGTGAACACACCATGCGCAGTTGAGAATCTGTGTACAATTCTGATGTTTTTGGAGACAGGGTCTGGCTCTGTTGCCCAGGCTGGGGCTCAGGGACATGACTGTAGTTCACTGCTAGCCTCAAAATCGTGGTCTCTGGCGATCCTCCTGCCTCAGCTTCTGGGGTGGTTGGGGTGACAGGCACCTCAAACCCAGACACCCTGTTTAGAGGGGTGTGGAGATGGCATCTTTTTGCATGGTCCAGGCTGGCCTGGGGCTCCTGGGCTCTAGCCATACTCCCATCTAGGCCTCCCAGAGTGCTTGAATTCCAGGCAAGGGCTGCCACACCAGGCCTTCTGGTTTGTTTTTGATGAAGAATTGAGGCTGGGCTTTGGGGTCAGCCTTATCATCCCAGGGCTTTGGGAGGCCAAGGCCTGCAGCCGCCCCAAGTTCACAGATTGAAACACACCCAGGCACCTCAGCAAACCTCATCTCTACATTCCATCCCAAATGAGCCCTGCATGGTCACGCATGCCTGTCATTTTGTCTCCTCGGAAGGCCAGTGAATGATTCACTAGAGTTCAACAGGCCGAGGATGCAGTATCTGGGATCAAGTCACTGCCCTCCAGCATGGGCAACTGAAAGAAAAAAAAGTAAAAAAAAGAGCTTTCATTTGTGGATGGAGATGGGATGACCATGAACAGACAGAGATCATTTGGGAAA
>NW_007144439.1:0-3520 GCF_000164805.1 Carlito syrichta
TAATCATTTCGGGTCTTTAAATTTAAGGCCTGAATTCATTCTACCTTGTACTCCAGAAACTTCTGGTAGTTCAGGTATTCGGAATTAGATCCCTGGGTTAACATGTGGCACCAAGTTTAGAAGGTATTTTTGGGAGGACACCAGCGTCTTGGTTTACAAGTCCATAGGAGCATTCTGGAGTCTTTCTATTGGGAGCCTCGTGTCTGGACTTCTAGGGAATGGGTAAATATTTGGTCGTTATTCTGAGAACAAAACTGGAATCACGGACACTATGTCACCAGAAAGCTTTGAAACATGTTATCAATGTGGAACAAGGGAAATCAGTTTGCCTGTGACCAGCAAACTTCTGGGCAGTAGTTAATTTTCCCTGTCTTAAGGTTGTTCTCATACCTAGGAGCCTACAGGAATTTTCTAAATGCTAATCAGGAATTTGGAGTCACGGTTCCCACACATATCAAAACTAATTCCTGTATAGGTACCACAAGTCTGTCAATACCGATTCCCAGGAACTTGCTGCTCCTCTTCTTTGTTGTAACAGAGAATCTGGCCATCTGCTCGGCTTTTTTTGCAGGAGGCTGTAAGGCCAGATTCCACAACCTAAGGTATCATCTCGCCATTTTTCGTGTAATTTCTGATTTCAGGTTTACCTCCTAATCCAGAAACTACTGCTGGAATTTTAGATTGATATTCCTAACTTGGGATTTGGTGTTCCCAAATATTTAGGACGTATTCTTAAATGGGATCCAGCAATCTTGGATTCCAGGGCCCTTCTGATTTTTGGGCTGATGAGTATTGGTAAAAAAGAGTTTGTACTTCCACGTCCCCAGGTAACTTCTGAGAGTCTTTCTGGGAACAAAATGAATCTGGGTTATGGGAGTCGTCAATCCAAGTATATGACATGGGCCCATTTTAAGCGCTAATCTGGAATCTGGGAATCTATTTCCACAAATTCTTTAGGGCTGCAGGCTTCTTGGATATGACAATTTTGTCATTATAGATTCTCATCAACCTTCTTGCCTTTTGATAATTGTAACCGAGATGTGGACCTACAAGTCCGTTGCGTTCCTTGGAACAACAAAGGGCAGATTCCAAAACCAAAAATCTTATCGCCGTATTTGTATGTATCTATTGCCTTAAGATGCATCTTGTAACTCTAAAACTACTGTTTGTCCTTCTATTCTGATACGGGCCCAGTGATTTGAGGTTGCCAAATATTTATTACGTACTTTTTTTTTTTTAGTTGGCGTCTCACTCTGTCACCCAGACAGGAGTGAAGTGGCTGCTCCCAGCCACCGCAGCCTCGACCTGCTGGGATCCGGTGATCCTTCCTCCTCAGCCTTCCAAGTAGCTGGGATTAAAGGCATGTGCTACAACGCCAGGCTGATTTTTTGATTTATTGTAGAGATGAGGTCTCTCTGCCCAGGTGGGTCTTGAAACCGCGGGCTCAGGCAATTCACTCAACTCAGCCTCCCAATGGCATGGGATTTCAGGCTGAGCCACCGAGTCGGGCTATATTACGTACTTTTAAAGGTAACCAGGATTCATGGATTCTACGACCCTAGGTAATTTCTAGGCATCTGCCTATTTGTATACAGAGTTTTTGGATCTGCATCATGAGGGAAAATCAGGGCCTCCTGTTGAGAACGAAAAGGAAATCTGCTTCTAGGAGTTCTCATTCGCCAGATCTACAGGGCCTATAGATAAGGTTTAACCAGCTATCTGGGCTTCAGGGTCCCTACTTTTTTCAGAGCTACTAGCTCCATAGATTCTCTCAATCTATCGTTACAAATCCCAAGGAACATTCTATTCTCTTGATGGTTGTAATTGAGGATCTGGTCCAAATATCCTTTTGTGACTTATGAATATCAAGGACCATAATCAGGTACCCCAGGAATCCAATGACATATCGGCAAAAAATCCTTCGATTCAGGTTACCTCAAACTTCAGAAATTTCTTGTGGTCGGCCTGGTGGAATTGGGACATTGGATTTAGAAGTTTCCACATTGTAGGTAGGTCTTGTTAAGGGTAACAAGGAATCTTCGATTCCATGTCCCCAAAACACTTATTGGAGTCTTTCTACTGATATCCAAACAACTAGAATTCTATGTTCATCATGAAATATCTCGGGTATTACTGAAAATTCAGCAGGAATTTGAGTAATTGGAGTCCTCATAAACAGGAAACTACATGGCATCTTACGATGGAAATTCCAAAAATCTACAGGGTGTCTAATTCTGGGAGAAAATATTATAAGGGATTTGAAGCACAAATCTGGGTAACAGGAGTACACATATAAAGAAAACTTCACAACCTCTTGCTAAGGACCAACAAGGAATCTAGAATACACATGTCCTTGATACTACAAACCTACAGGGCATCTTTCTAAGGGCTGAATGAGAATCAGGGTTTTAAAACAGAATCTTGGTATTGGGAGTCTTAATATACAGGAATCTATACAAGCTCTTGCTAAGAAAGGATAAAGAATCTGATTTAAACGTGTCCTAAAGGCCAAAATCTGGGGAATGGGAGTCCTCATATACAGGAAACTACAAGGTCTCTTGCTAAGGAAGAATAACGAATCTGGGTTACACGAGTCCTCAATTCCAAACATGTCCAGCACGTCTTGGTAAGGCCTATGAGATTCAGACTTTGACGTCCCCATATTTTTCAGAACAGTTTCCTATGTGCATATTGGGATTCAGTCATTCCAAAAGTCCCACAACAAAAGTATTGGATAGTTTAAAGAAAAATATGGCACTAAAAGTCCATTTAGATTCTGGATCCTCAAACGACAAATTGCAGGACACAAGTAATCATTTCGGGTTTTTTGAGTGTAAGCCCTGAGTTCAGGGTTACCTCATACCCCAGAAACTACTGGTAGTTCAGTTCTTCGGATTTAGGAACTTGGGTTTAGATTTTGCACCAACTTTAGAAGGTATTTTTGTGAGGGCACCAGGGTCTTTGTTTACAAGTCCATAAGAGCATTCTGAAGTCTTTCTATTGGGAGCAACGTGTCTGGATTTCTAGGGAACGGGGAAACATCGGGTGATTCTTCTGAGAATGAAACAGGAATCTCGGACACTATGTCAACATAAAGCTTTTACTCATGTTACCAATGAGGAACAAGGGAAATTTGTTTGCATGTAACAAGCAAACTTCTGGACAGTTGTTAATTTTTCCCTGGCTTAAGGTAGTTCTAATACCTAGGAGCCTACAGGAATTTTCAAAATGCAAATCAGGAATTTGGAGTCCCATTCCCCACACATTTCAGAACTAATTCCTGTAGAGGTACCACAAATCTGTCATTACGGATTTCCAGAATCCTGCTGCTCCTCTTCTTAGTTATAACAGAGAATCTGGCCATCTGCTCTGCTTTTTATGAAGGAGGCTGTAAGGCCAGATTTCACAACCCAAGGAATCATCTCGACATTTCAGACTTCAGGTTTACCTCCTAATCAAGAAACTGCTGCCGGAAATTTAGATTGATATTCCTAAATTGGGATTAGGTGTTACCAAATAT
>NW_007144440.1:0-740 GCF_000164805.1 Carlito syrichta
CCACTGCACTCCAGTCTGGGTGACAGAGTGAGACTACAACTCGAAATAAATAAATAAATAAATAAATAATTATGGAGAACAAATGGATGCTGTGTAAACAGAAACCCAGGATGTATCTAAATCTACTACAATCCTAGTCCCATTTTTTTATCTCTTCCTGTATGTCTTGTGAGCTAATTAACCACTCACACTTCATACTTCTCATGTCCCTTGCTGTGATAAGTTATTCTCCATTGTAGTTACACTGCCTAATATGATTCATGTTTCTTTAACTGTTTGTGAACCCTGATAACGTAAAGTTCCTGATGTAAATGCTAAGAAAAATAGAAATAATATAAAAAAGGTGTTAATATCTTGATTTGAAAAGTTTATAATGAATTAATAAATTATCTGTTTATTCATACTTTCTATATCTATGATTGACTTAACTCCTAGTATCTTAGACAGGGTTGCTATTTTATAATGTTCTTGTTTTATTCACATGCCACTTGTGTATTTAAAAAAGAAGATAAAAATCGATGCCTTGCACATTTTGCAGTTTTGTTTATGAAATACAATGAATCAATATACACAAAGACATTGTAAAATACTGCTAAAACTGATATAAGTGTGGGAACAGTCAAAAAAGATAGATTCTTAGCCACCCTATGTTTTTCCTCAGGTCAAACACATATTGTTAACTACACCTTGAAAATATCAGGAATTAGGTAATAGAATGAATACGTTTCACTTTAACTGTA
>NW_007144441.1:0-1016 GCF_000164805.1 Carlito syrichta
ATATGATTTGGTTGCAATATAAACAAGCTCCAACAGTACTGGGTGACCATAAAAATAAAAGACTACCTCATGGACAACCCCCTCAGGTCCCCTCCCAGTTTGGGAGATTCTCAGTCCTCTCAATAAACACTGCTTTAAAAAGAAAAAAAAAAAGACTACCTCGTTTCAAGAATTCTTGAATAGTCACTTATCCCTGGAGAAATTTTTGGATAGGTGTGAACACATGGTTCTCTTCACTTCTTGTGAATGAAATCCACCATGTCTACCGCATTTGGCAGAGCACTGTACAAATGTGCTTGAAGCCTAAGGATTGCTTAGCCAATCTTGTACAAATGTACTTGAAGCCTAAGGATTGCTTAGTAGTCCCTCACAATAAGATGTCCAAGTTCTGCGGCTGATGTCATAAATGACAATTTGACATGCTTGTTTCCCTGACTTTTATTACCTCTTTTAATGTAAAAATTAGCCTTTTAGTCTATCTACAGATTCAATGAAATAACCCTTAAGCTAGCATCATTCTTCTCAGACCTGGAAATTGCAATAAACAGTTCATATGAAACCAAAAACTATCATGAATAGCCAAAAGAATCTTATCAAAAGAAACAAAGAAGGTGCTATCACAGTTTCAGTCTTCAAACTTTGCTATATGCTTATAGTAATCAATACAGCCTGGTATTGCTACAAAAATAGGTCCATAGGCCAATGGATCAGGACAGAGAATGAAATCCTCAAATTCTCAAACAATTCATCTTTGAAAAGTCCTCCAAGACCCACTGGCTAATGGAGAACATATTCAGGAAATATTCCTGGGAAAAGGCTGACAACATGCACAAGATTGAAACAGGACCCCTATCTATCACCATACACATTAACTCTAAATGAATCAAAGGCCTAAACGTAAAACACCAAATTATAATAATCTTAGAAAACGCAGAAGACATCATAAGGGAAACTGGAACAGGAAACTATTTCCTCTTCAGAGCCTTAAATACCCATTACTTAAGAAGTAAGTTAGA
>NW_007144442.1:0-806 GCF_000164805.1 Carlito syrichta
TTTCACTCTGTGCTTACTTAGGTGACCCTTTTGCCTTAACATTGATTGTATCCTAAATTCTATTTTATTGTAATGTATATTTAACTCTGGTGCGTCTTTTGTCAATTAACGTGGATAATTTTCTTAGGCTGTTTTATAGAAATAAACTGATATGAGGCTGAGTAACTAAGAAGTGGAAGGCCTGGTGAATTAAGTATACTCCAAGGTGACTAAAGGTGGTAAACTAAGTTTAATGCCCATCTCCTCTCCTCCAGGCAATGACAAGATATTCTACTCTATATTTAGTTGAGAATTTCTACTGGCATATCATTATTATTAAGCGATATTCTCGAGCCTCCTTTTTATATGGAAAGTACAGTAAAGACTCTATTTGATAATGCATGTGGTGCATTTTAAATTTCTCACAAAGTAAAATTCAGCCTGTTCTCAATTGATACTTATTCCAAGAAAAAAAATTTACATTATTAAAAATGACAATCAGTATGTCATAAAGATATGTACAAGACAATATATAACACTCTTCCCACTTGCTTTCACTCACTTATATCTGAATCTTATTTCATGCTTATAAGACAAAAATCTATTTTTATTATTCTTATTCATTAATAAAAACAGAATGATAAAAACAGAGCAAACAACTGATTCATATAGTAACACAGATAGATCTAAAATGAATTTTGAAGTAAAAGAAGAAATAAGTAAAAAGCAAAAGTCTACATATTTGTGATTCTCTGTATATAATATTCTGGGAAAGGTAAGACTAAAAGGATGAAAAACAGATTGGTGGTTGTTAGAGGTTAGGTATG
>NW_007144443.1:0-865 GCF_000164805.1 Carlito syrichta
TACTCGATATTTAGTTGAGAATTTCTACTGGCATATCATTATATTAAGCGATATTCCCGAGCTCCTTTTTATATGGAAAGTACAGCAAAGACTCTATTTGATAATGCATGTGGTGCATTTTAAATTTCTCACAAAGTAAAATTCAGCCTGTTCTCAATTGATACTTATTCCAAGAAAAAAAATTTACATTATTAAAAATGACAATCAGTATGTCATAAAGATATGTACAAGACAATATATAACACTCTTCCCACTTGCTTTCACTCACTTATATCTGAATCTTATTTCATGCTTATAAGACAAAAATCTATTTTTATTATTCTTATTCATTAATAAAAACAGAATGATAAAAACAGAGCAAACAACTGATTCATATAGTAACACAGATAGATCTAAAATGAATTTTGAAGTAAAAGAAGAAATAAGTAAAAAACAAAAGTCTACATATTTGTGATTCTCTGTATATAATATTCTGGGAAAGGTAAGACTAAAAGGATGAAAAACAGATTGGTGGTTGTTAGAGGTTAGGTATGAGAAAGGAGTGGAAAAAAGCAGGATAAAGAAAAAATTGGTGGTTGTTAGAGGTTAGGTATGAGAAAGGAGTGGAAAAAAGCAGGATAAAGAAAAAATTAGATGATCAAATACTTTTTCTTTTTTTGAGTCAGGGTCTCACTCAGTTGAACAGGTTGAAGTGCAGTGGCATGATCATAGCTTACCACAGCCTCCACTTGCTGGGTTCAGGCAACCCTTTTGACTCAGCCTTCCAAGTTGCTGGGACTACATGTGTGCACCACCCATGTACACATTTTTGTTTCTGCTGTGTTTTTACAGAGAAAGTCTTGCTATGTTGCCCAGACAGTCTTGA
>NW_007144444.1:0-863 GCF_000164805.1 Carlito syrichta
ACTTTCCACTTGTCCCTTCACTCTCTGGAACTCAAAAGATCCTTACACTTTCCACTTGTCCCTTCACTCTCTGGAACTCAAAAGATCTTACCTTCGAAAGATAACTAAATTTTGACATTTTTTACCACCTTCTTGACCTCCAACCTATTCTAAAGAGCCACCTTTTCTCACCTGAACTAGTACCTCAGCCTCCCAATAAATCTTTCAGTATTCTTTGTCAGCCCTACCCAAGCAGCCAGAGGGATACTTTTAAAGCATAAGTTAGATTCTGCCACTCTTCTGCCAAAATTCCACCAGAGGATTTTCCTCTTGTTCAGCAAAATATCCAAACCTGAGATAATGATCTGTGAAGCTCTGCACAGTCTGGTCCTTCATTGATGCTGTGATGTCATCTCCTACTTCTTTTCATTCAGACCTCTTCTCCCCTCAACCATCCTGCTGCTCTCATGCCATCCTACTTGATCATCTGTGAGCACATCAAGACCCCTGCCTCAGAGCCTGGCCCTGGCTCTTCCCTTGCCTGGGAAGATTCTCCCTCATGTACCTGCATGTTATTCCCTCAGTCCAGATCTCAGGCCAAAGCCCGCTTCTTGACTATAGTGGCCTCACCTAATGCCCTATGTCTGTCTTCTCACTCTGCATTCTTTTTCTTTTCCTCCTAGAATATAAGCCACATACGAAGAGGGGCATGTTTTATTCATTTCTCTATTCCTAGCATCCAGAACAGTGTCTTTCATGTAACCACTCTCAATAAATACTTGTTGGTTGAATAATAATATCACATGTTTGACCTTCCATCATATATTTTATCTAAACTCCATAGCCTGTGTATATAGTGCATAAGTATGCCTTTGTTCCACATA
>NW_007144445.1:0-6507 GCF_000164805.1 Carlito syrichta
AATTCTCCCCAGATCATTTTACAAAGCTAACACCTCACTGGTATACAAAACCAGGTAAAGATCCAACAAAAAGAAAACTATCGAGCAATATCCATAATGACCATAGATACAAAAATTCTCAACAAGATTCTAGCAAATCAGATCCAACAACACATCTCAAAAACCATCCACCACGATCAACTACACTTCATCCCCAGAATTCAGGGCTGGTTCAAAATTCTCA
This sequence comes from Carlito syrichta, assembly GCF_000164805.1. Lineage (NCBI taxonomy): Eukaryota > Metazoa > Chordata > Mammalia > Primates > Tarsiidae > Carlito > Carlito syrichta. Next base: position 224 of record NW_007144445.1, read on the forward strand.
AGACCATAAATGTAATTGAATATAGCAACAGATGCAAAAGCAGAAACCACATGACTGTATCAGTGATGCAGAAAAATCCTGTGAAAAAATCCAGCATCCCTTATTGATAAAAACCCGTGAACATCTAGGCATAGCAGGAACATACCTCAAAATAGTGTCATCTATGATAAACTCATAGCCAACATATTGTTAAATGGACAGAAACTGGAAGCATTTCTCCTGAAAACCAGAACAAGACAAGGCTACCCACTTTTACTCCTCCTGTTCAATATTGTGTTGGAAGTCCTAGCTAGAGCATTAGACAAGAGAAGGAAATCAGGGGTATTCATATAGGAAAAGAAGAATTTAAGCTACACCTCTTTGCTGACAATATGATTTTATACCCTGAAAATACAAGTGAATTTGTCAATAACCTCCTTGTACTGATAAAGGACTTCGGCCAAGTCTCCAGGTACAAAATTTGTGCAAAGACATTCAAATTCTTATACACCGACAAAAAACAGGCAGAGAACCAAATAAAAAGCACAATCCCAGGGACAATAGCCACACACAAAATGAAATACCTTGGCATCTTCCTAATTAGAGAAGTGAAAGATCTTTACAATGAAAACTATAAAACATTGGTCAAAGAAATCAAAGATGACACAAACAAATTTCAAATATTCCATGCTCATGGGTAGGAAGAATCAATATTGTTAAGATGTCCATCCTACCAAAGGCAATCTACAGATTCAACACAATAACCATCCAACCACCAACATCATTCTTCTCAGACTGGAAATGACAACACAGAAATTCATATGGAAACATAAACTACCACAAATAACCAACACAATCCTCACAAAAGAAACAATGTGGGAGGTATCACACTTCAGACTTTAAACTTCATTATAAAGCTATAATAACCAAAACAGTCAGGTATTGGTACAAGAACAGGCATATAGACCAATGAAACAGGATACAGATTCCAGAAGCAAAACCTCAATTTCTCAATCAACTCATCTTTGATAAAACTTCCACCACCAACCACTGGGGAGAGGAGAACCTATTCAATAAATGGCGCCGGGAAAACTGGCTGACAACACGCAGAAGACTGAAACAGTACCCCTACCTATCACCATACACAAAAATCAATTCTAAATGGATCAAAGACCTACACATAAATACTCAAACTACAAGAATCTTAGAAAATGCAGGAGTTACCCTTACAGAAACTGGGGTAGGCAACAAATTCCTGATCAAACCCCAGTTATACATGACTTAGTAGATAAGATAGACAAGTGGAATCTCATTAAACTGAAAACCATCTACAAAGCAAAAGACACCATCAACAGAGTGGGAAGATAGCCCACAGAATGGGAAAATATACTTGTCAACTGTATATCTGACAAAGACCTAATATGCAGGATCTACAAGGAACTCAAACGTGCCAAAAGGAAAAAAAAAACAAACAGCCCCATTAAAAACTGGGCAAAAGACATGGATAGATATTTATCCAAAGAAGTTATATGAGCAACCAAAAGACATGAAAAAGTGCTCAGCGTCACTAAAGGCCAGTAAAAATGACCATCATTAATAAAAGGAACCACAACAGATGCTAGCAAGGACGAGGAGAAAAGGGAATGCTTCTACACTGCTGGTAGGAATGTAAACTAGTGAAACCTCTGTGGAAAACTGTGTGGCAACTTCTAAAAGAACTAGAAACTGACCTTCCATATGACCCAGTAATCTCCCTACTGGGAATATACTCAGAGTCGCCCAAATCCTGCTACCAAAAAGATACCTGCACATGCATTTTCTATTGCAGCACTATTTTTTTTTCCTTTTTTTTTTTTTTGAGTTGGAGTTTCACTCTGTCACCGAAACTGGAGTGCAGTGGCCGCTCCCGACCACTGCAGCCTTGACCTGCTGGGCTCCAGCAATCCTTCTGCTTCAGCCTTCCAGTAGCTGGAATTACAGGCGCGCGCTACCATGCCCGGTTAATTTTTTGATTTATTGTAGAGATGAGGTCTCACCTGCCCAGGCAGGTCCCGAACCCGCGGGCTCAGGCAATCCACTCACTTCAGCCTCCCAAAGGCGCGGGATTACAGGCTGAGCCACCAAGCCTGGTTGCAGCACTATTTTTTTTTTTTTTTTGAGTTAAGAGTCTCACTCCGTTGCCCAGACTGGAGTGCAGTGGCCGCTCCCGGCCACCACAGCCTCAACCCCCAGGGTTCCATTGATCCTTCTGCCTTAGCCTTCCGAGTAGCTGGAATTACAAGCGCGCGCTACCACGCCCGGCTAATTTTCTGATTTATTGTCGAGATGAGGTCTCGCTGCCCAGGAGGGTCACAGACCCTCAGACTCAGGCAATTCACTCACCTCAGCCTCCCAAAGGTGCGGGATTACAGGCTGAGCCACCGAGCCTGGCAGCACTATTTTCAAAAGCAAAAATATGAACCACTGTACAACCCATCGAAACTGGACTGGATAAAAAAAATGTGGTACATATGCACAACGAAATATTACATGGCCACAAAGAACAAACATCTGGACTTCAGCAACTTGGATGGGTTTAGAGTCTATCATACTCGGTAATCTAGCACACAAACAAAAAACTGAGAACCACACATTCTTACTCTTAAGTGGACCCCAAACATTTACCATAATACTATAAGAAAAGGATTGGACTGGGCTTGGTGGCTCTGCCTGTAATCCCAGCACTTTGGGAGGCTAAGGTGAGTGGATTGCCTGAGCCCACGAGTTCAAGACCAGCCCAGAAAACTTGGCAAGATCTCGTCTTTACAATAAACCAAAAATTAGCTGGGCATGGTAGTGCGAGCCTATAGTTCTTGCTACTTGGAAGGCTGAGACAGAAAGATTAGAGGAGCCCAGCAGGTCGACGATGGGTTGGCCATGGATGTGCCACAGCACTGCAGCCTGGGCTACAGAGTGGGACTCCAACTCAAAAAGAAAAGAGAAAAACAAATAAATGTATGGCAGTGGAGAGATACTGCAAGGATGTGTGGGGGGGGGATATAACATGAAAAAGGGTACCTGACCTCAAACCAAGCACAGCGGGGACCAAAGGGAGGCCCAAGCTCTATCTGTATAATGATATAGTACCTCATCCTGAATTGTTCCCCACATCTTTAAAATGTTTAAAAAGCCCCCGAATAAAAGCATACATATATGTTTTAAAAATACACAAACCCAAATCACACACAAACATACACTGTGTTGTGCAACTGTGGAGTATTCCACAAATACAGTCACACATAAAAACATAGTTAAATATATACATACACATGCAAATAAAGATGTATAAACTTACATATATAAAATGTAACAAATTTATATATAACATACCAATAAAATGTACATATTTATACATATGAACTTTTATCACTGCAGGCCAGACTCTAATGGTCTTTTCCAGGAAAGCAAGAGGAAAAAATTATATATATATATATGAAAACACCACTAAATATGTATTTATATATATACATTTTATATGTTCATTAAAAATGTATGAACAAAAGGAGACAGGACTAAGATGGCCAATGAGAAGCAGCTAGTGTGTTCCTCTCACAGAGTAAGCCAAAATAGAGAGAATTCCTTGGCACTCAAAGAAGAAAAAGCATGGCAACATACCCGTGACTCAGTAGAGAAGTGATGAGATCCATAGAGTGCAAAGAAGAGAAAAGTCTATCAGCCTGGATTATAACTTGACAGACTTGCCTGAATCACTGCACAAACCGGCAAGGGAAGTGAGTGAGGGGAATCCAGCTCGGTGCTCCTGCCATAGACTTTGAAGGCTGCCTGACCCTTGTGAGACTCCAGTCCCTCATGGGAAACTGCCTTACCCACAGCTGTGCTGTGCCAAAACCCACATGAAGTGGGGCAGGAAAAAAAAGCCCTGGGTGGCTCCAGCAGCCATTCTCCCAGGAATTCAACCTTTGCCACCAGCTGCTTTCTAGTTGACCTGGGTCCCAAGGGTAAATTCCACTGCACAGAAAAAAACTCCTGGCTGGTCTGCCTCCACTTTTGCTTCTTAAAGTAGACAATCTGAGGTTAAGATAGGGGACCTGGATGGGGTTGGTTGCCCTTATTACCTGAATAGGTTTTTAAAATTTTATTTTTAAATGTTTATTTCAATAACTTGAGGGTTACAAATGGTTTTCTGTTACATGGATGCACAGCATAGTGTTGAAGAATTCTGTGCTGTAAGTGTGCTGATCACTCCCACTCACATTTCTCTTAACAGCATCACAGGATAGAAATGTTTACTCTTAATGAAGTACAGCTTATCACTTTTTTCTTTCATAGATATCACTTTGATGTTTTATCTTTAAAAGTCATTGCCAAGCCTGAGGTCATCCAGGTGTCTTCTAGGAGTTTTATTGTTTTCCATTTTACACTTAGGTCTAGGATCATTTTGAGGTAATTTTGGTAACGACTGAAAGGTCTGTATCTAAATTCTTTTTGTTGTGAGTTTCAGGTTACTACAGCTCCATTTGTTGAAGAGACTATGTTTTCTGGGTGGTTTTTTGTTTTTTTTGAGTTGGAGACTCACTCTGTCGCCCAGGCTGCAGTGCAGTGGCACACTCACGGCCACCCCAGCATTGACTTGCTGGGCTCTGGCGATCCTTGCACCTCATCCTTCCAAGTAGCCAGAACTACAGGTGTGCACTACCATGCCCAGCTAATTTTTAAAAATTTATTGTAGAGATGAGGTTCCAGGCTGGTCTTCAACTCATGGGCTCAGGCAATCCACTCACCTCAGACTCTCCAAATGATAGGATTACAAGGCTGAGCCACTGAGCCCAGCCTAATTTAGGCAATATTAAGGAATACAAGAGAAAGAGAAAATAAACACACATTACATTACTGGGATAAACAGTAAGTTTATCTTCAGATTTCTGAGCAGAAAATCAGCTCAGCCATGACCAGATGGGAAAGGTTTTGTTTGTGAGTGAAAATTTCTCCACCATGAGAAATCTCAGCCATTGTATAAGAAAGAATAGACTTTTTATGACAGCAAAACTGTGCTATTTAACCTACTTTTATTTACGCATGTTGCAATAGCCTGTATTTTTAATAAACTATTCAGAATGTATATTTTATTAATTTATATTTGTTTCATCTGATATGACATATGCATGTTATTAATTGTTTGATCTCAATATACACTATCTTCTGTACCAAAGTCTTACTAGATGAAGTAAACAAACCTCTACAATGAACCTCAGAGTTACTTATAGTATTACTCACTTTAAAGATGAAGAAATTGAAGTTACATATTTTGCCCAAGATTATACTAAGTGAATTTGGGGGCCAGAATTCTTCCCATTTTATGTAGCTCTAGAACCCATGACTCTAATTTTCTTAATTTCCATACTCCTAACTCTTGAATATCTTAAAAACTTCCTAAGTTTCTAACAGAAGGAGTTTCCAGAGATGAAGTAGAAAGAACTAGTCAGTTTTTAAGTATTGAGCTTTATACATGCGTTTTATTTGAATTTTACAGTCGTTCTGTAAGTTAGGTACTGCAGTGCTCACTTTATGGAAGACAAAAATAAAATTCAAGGAGGTGGAGACTTTTGCATTTAAGTATCAGAGAGACATTCTGAACTAGGGTCTTTGATAATGTGAAGAAGGGGATAGTACAAGATACAATTCCTGACCCAGCGTGCATACATTTTCCCTAGGGCCTTGAGGCACAGCACTTGGGAACCCAAATCTATTCAAATAGAGACATCCCCAAAGTTAATATCTTTTGGATGCCAAGAACTCTTTTGGGCAAATGGTAGTAAGGACTGGGGTAGACAGGAGAGCATCGCTGGGCAGAATGAAGTGTGACATGGCCTTGGAAGCATGGGCAGGGCTGAAGCAGAACAAAGAATTAAGAAGAATGTTCCACCATCAAGTAATCACATGGTTTGGCTGAGTGGTGAATGACCAATGCCTGACTGGAAGACTGCTCATATGGGAGATAAATCAGTTATTATATATTGGACTGAATTCCCGAAGGCTGAATATACTTTAAGGATATTAGATTTTTATAGGCACTAAATAGAGAATTTATATTATAGGCACTAAATAGAGAATTGTGTTTTGGGGGTAAAATAAGAACTTTTATGGAGTTGAATGTGGCAAAGGCAAAAATGCGTTTTTGCTGTTATTCTCCTAATGATAATGATATAATGTAATGATAGTGAAGGGGATGGCAGTGGTAATGGTAATGATGATAGGAGCTTATGTTTAATGATTAAGAAGGCAATTAACAATCATTGCATATGCAG
>NW_007144446.1:0-359 GCF_000164805.1 Carlito syrichta
ACATTGCCTCCACACACCTCTCAGGGACCCACCACGAGTTCTGCTCCCTTCCAACGACCCGGGTCCCTGGAGATGGAGGCCACAGTTACCTGCCGAGCCCTCCAGGGGGCGCACCTTTTGCAGGGGCATGTCTCTGTTGGGGCGTTCACACCTCCACCTGCCTAGTTCACCAGGGCTGATTCACCCCTCCCAGGGCCTGCCTTGTGGAAAGAGAGGGCATAACTCTCAAATCAACAGGGGGATGGGGATGGCGGGGCGACTCACACCTGTCAGCTCGCCACTCAGGGAGGACGATACCAGAAGGTGGCTGGATCCTGGGTGTTTGAGACCAGGCTGGACACCATAGAAAGCATCCACGT
>NW_007144447.1:0-752 GCF_000164805.1 Carlito syrichta
TCAGCACTTGGAAGGCTGAGGCGAGTCAATTGCCTGAGTCCGCGGGTTTGAGATCAGCCCGGGAAATTTGGCAAGACCTCGTCTCTGCAATAAGTCAAAAATTAGCCAGGCATGCTAGGTGCACCTGTAGTTCCAGCTACTTGGAAGGCTGAGGCGGAAGGACTGCTAGAGCCCAGCAGGTCGACGCTGGGCTGGCCGTGAGTGTGCTACTGCACTCCAGCCTGGGCGATGGAGTGGGACTTCAATTAAAAAAAAAATAAAATAAAATTAGGAGCTAAACAGTTCTTCAATAGGTATTGCCTGAGTAGGGAGTATCTGAGAGATGTCGAGAAATTTTAACATATAGCGTGTTATTGATTATAAGTAGAAATTGTGTAAGAAAGGGAGTAATCTAGAAGATTCAAAAACATCTGAAAAATGATGGCTTCTTTTATTAAGGTCTTTTAGAATATAGGGAAAGGATTAGTTCTCAGAATGTTGGGCATACTGAGTTTAAGGGGTCTTTGGAATAGCTAAGTAGAATGTTCACTAGGTTGTTACATATGTGGTTTTTGAACCAAAGAGTAATGGTCACAGATGTATATTTGAGAGTCAAAAACATATCAACAATAGTTGGAGTCATAATGTCGGTGCAGTTACCCACGAATCTATATAAGACCCGAAGAGTAAGACCAGAGAGCTGAGAATAGAATTCTAGGGAGTTGATTTATTTGGCAAATAGTTATGGAAAACCAAAAAATAATATGCATATC
>NW_007144448.1:0-703 GCF_000164805.1 Carlito syrichta
CAGGTTACCTCAAACTACAGAAATTTCTTGTGGTGTGGCTGGTGGGAATTGGGACATTGGGTTCAGAAGATTCCACATTTTTCGGGGGGTCTTTTTAAGGGGAACCAGGAATCTTGGATTCCAAAACCCCAAGAACCTTATGGGAATCGTTCTATGATATCCAAACAACTGGAATTCTAGGTCACCAGGAAGTATCTCAGCGCCTTGCTGAGAATGAAGCAGGATTCTGGGTAATAGTCGTCCTCATATACAGGAAACTACACGGTCTCTTGCTAAGGAAAAATAAGGAATTCTGGTTGCACTTGTCCTCAATCCCAAAAGTCCACAGGGCGTCTTAATAAGAGGTAACCAAGAATCCGGTTTTTGAAGTAGGAATCTGTGTAATGGGAATACTCATATACAGGAAACTGCACTGCCTATTGCTAAGGAAGAATAAGGAATATGGTTACATGTGTCCTCAATCCCCCAAAAATTCAGGGCATTTGGTAAGTGCTAAACACAAATCAGGGTTTTGATGCATGAAACTGGGAAAATGGAGTCCTCACATACAGGCAACTACACGTCCTTTTGCTAAGAAAGAATAAGGCATCTGGGTTACACTTGTTCTCAATCCCCCAAAAAACTACAGGGTGCCTTGATAAAGGCTAAACAAGATTCAGGGATTCGAAGCAGGAATGTGGGTAATAGTCCTCATTACAAGAAA
>NW_007144449.1:0-771 GCF_000164805.1 Carlito syrichta
ATTACAAACAAATATGATTTTTTAAAAATAGAAATTAAACATTAAATAAAAGTTGGGCAAACTGTCATAGTCAATACATAAGGAACTTATCCTTATAAAAAGAGAACATGGATATTGAACAGGCAACTAACAATCTCTTTTGTACACTGCTTTTATTTTCAAGTGCTGAAGAAAGATATTCTGTGGGCCCTCACCCATATTTTTTCTTGTTTTCTCCTCAGACTATCCTGGTCAAGCCTGTCTGTGAAGATTCCATAGTCTAAACTCCAGTTTTGAGGAAAACAGCAGAACAATTTCCATTTCAGTAGACCTGACTTGGAATCATGGTTCCACTGTGGCTTTACTGAATAACCATGAAGAAGACACCACTTAATTCTTCAGAATCTTAGTTGCCCAAAATGTAAAGACTGTCTTAATCACTGTCTCAATCAAGGAGGGCTGACCCAGGTAACAACCTGCAGTCCCTTCTAGATCAAAAATGATAAGAAATTAGCATTTCCAGTAGTTGGAGTGTACAACTGTCCTGCAATGAGAAACAAAGTAAAAAAGGTCACAAGGTGGGGGAGTTTCTAAAATTCTTCTCAGTCTTTGTCCCCAGAAAGGGTTTGCACTGTACCTTGAGCTCAGACAGAAATATGTCTCCCTGGAGTTCCCTAGAAATTAGAGAAGGAAAAACACTATGATCCAAAGTCGAGGCTAAACCCATCTGAGACAGCTGACAGGTATGGAGGAAAGGTGCATCTTTATGGCCCAAATATGTCTAAGTTTCTG
>NW_007144450.1:0-686 GCF_000164805.1 Carlito syrichta
CAGAAAGTTCTCTCAGTTGATTCCTTAGTATGCATTTGGTGAAAACCACTCTGTCCCCACACAGCCTTGGCTGAGTTTCAATCAAATGCTTTTTGGGTTTTGTTTTTGTTTTTATTGCTGAAAAATTTCTCCCAAACTTTTTTTTCTTATTTCAACTTATTTCCATATTCTTCAACTCAGAACAGAAATGAAATAGACTTTACTGATATCAACTATGCATATACATTAGTAAATTCTTTTTGATTGACAAAAACTGTATATATTTATCATATATCACATATTTTGAATTGATCAATTGTTAGTGGTTTGCTAGACCATTTCCCAAGTAAACAGAAGAAACAAAAGCTTTGCCTAAAGAGAGACCAAGTGCATTTTCAGTCACCAGGAAAGAATCAACTAGATCAGCCTGGAGCTCCCCACACTTCTCCAGGCCATCTGGAAGCTTCTCAGGATCCAAGGACTTTCCTGCCTGGCCAGAGCTGAGTCAGCAGCTGCAGTCCAGGGCATTTAAGACCCCTGGGGACATTAACTGAGCCCAGCCCCAACTTCATCCTCAACCCAAACTCCAGAACAGTCAGTTTTCTGGTCCAGCAGGCTTCATCTGGGGGTCAGTGCACACTGGGGAAACTTGACACCTCACCAATGGATCCACAGCCATGAATAATTTTAAAGACATTGTAGTGCCC
>NW_007144451.1:0-949 GCF_000164805.1 Carlito syrichta
CATTTTTGATAATTAAAAGCTTCAGCTCCACAGTTTCACATAAATACATTTAAAGCTTTGCATTTGATAAAAATTTTGTATTGGGAAACATGTGTTGCAATGACCAATTTCTTTATGAAGATGTGGTGTACAGTTCAGGATTAGGTATACAAATGGTCATCATAGAGATAAAGTTTGGGCCTCCCTTTGGTCCTTATTTTCCTGGTTTGAGATCAGATATGCGTCCTCCTCCCCTCTGATCCTGGCACTATCCCACTATTGCCAATCCCATTCTTATAGTATTATGGCAAATATTCAAGGTCTGCTTATGCGTGAGAGCATATGGTACTCTGTTCTTTGCTTCTGTGATAGATCACTGAGTATGATAGACTCTAAATCCACCCAAATTGCTGCAAAGTCCATGTATTTGTCCTTTATGGCTGCATAATATTTCATTGTGTATATGTACCATTGTTTTTATCCAGTCCAGTTTTGATAGGCAGCACAGTTGGTTCCATATTTTTGCTATTGTGAATAGAGCTGCAATGAGCATGTGTGTGCAGTTATCTTTTTTGTAGAATAATTTTAGTTCCTCCAGGTATATTCCCAGTGGGGATTGCTGGGTCATATGGAAGGTCAATAGCTAGTATTTTTAGAAATCACCACACTGCTTTTCAAAGATGTTGCACTAGTTTTCAGTCCAATAAGCAGTGTCTAAGTGTTTCTTTTTCTTTGCATCCTCACCAGCATCTGTTGTTGTTTGTTTTATTAATGATGGCCATGCTTACTTTAGGTGGTATCTCAATGTGGTTTTCTTTTGCATTTCTCCAATAATTAGTGAGGCTGAGCACTTTTTCATGTGTCTGTTTTCTGCCCATGTATCTTCTTTTGAAAAGTGTATATTCATGCCACTTGCCCACTTTTTAATGGGGCTGTTTGTTTTTTTCTTTTGGCATGTTTGAGTCCCTTG
>NW_007144452.1:0-9338 GCF_000164805.1 Carlito syrichta
CAAGTCCATGTATTTGTCCTTTATGGCTGCATAATATTTCATTGTGTATATGTACCATTGTTTTTATCCAGTCCAGTTTTGATAGGCAGCACAGTTGGTTCCATATTTTTGCTATTGTGAATAGAGCTGCAATGAGCATGTGTGTGCAGTTATCTTTTTTGTAGAATAATTTTAGTTCCTCCAGGTATATTCCCAGTGGGGATTGCTGGGTCATATGGAAGGTCAATATCTAGTATTTTTAGAAATCACCACACTGCTTTTCAAAGATGTTGCACTAGTTTTCAGTCCAATAAGCAGTGTCTAAGTGTTTCTTTTTCTTTGCATCCTCACCAGCATCTGTTGTTGTTTGTTTTATTAATGATGGCCATGCTTACTTTAGGTGGTATCTCAATGTGGTTTTCTTTTGCATTTCTCCAATAATTAGTGAGGCTGAGCACTTTTTCATGTGTCTGTTTTCTGCCCATGTATCTTCTTTTGAAAAGTCGTATATTCATGCCACTTGCCCACTTTTTAATGGGGCTGTTTGTTTTTTTCCTTTTGGCATGTTTGAGTCCCTTGTAGATCCTGGATGTTAGGCCTTTGTCAGATATACAGTTGGCAAATATTTTTGTTCCCATTCTGTGGGTTGTCACCCTGCTCTCTTGGTGATTTCTTTTACTTTGCAGAAGCTTTTCAGTTTGATGAGCTTCCACTTATCTATCTTATCTGTTATGGCATGGGCACTTGAGATTTTGATCATGAATTGGTTGCCAGTTCCAATTTCCATAAGGGTATCTTCTGTGATTTTTAAAGTTCTTATAGTTTGAGCCTTTACGTCTAGGTCTTTGATCTATTTAGTGTTGATTTTTGTGTATAGTGATAGGTAGGGAACCTGTTTCAGTCTTCTGCATGTGGTCAGTTTTCCCAGCACCTTTTACTGAATAAGTTCTCCTCTCACCACTGGTTGTTGGGGGGAGGCTTTGTCAAAGATGAGTTGGTTGACAAATTGAGGTTTTGCTTCCAGAATCTCTATCCTGTTCCTTTGGTCTACATGCCTATTCTTGTACCAATACGAGGCTGTTTTGATCATTGTAGCTTTATAGTAAAGTTTAAAGTCTAGAAGTGTGATACCTCCCACTTTGTTTCTTTTGCTAAGGAAAGTTTTGACTATTTGTGGTTGTTTATGTTTCCGTATGAATTTCTGTACTGTCATTTCCAGGTCTGAGAAAGAATGATGTTGGTTGTTTAATGGTATTGCATTGAATCTGTGGATTGTCTTTGGGTAAGATAGACATCTTAAAAATGTAGATTCTTCCTATCCATGAGCATGGAATATTTATCCATTTGTTTGTGTCTTCTTGGATTTCTTTGAGCAGTGTTTTATAGTTTTCATTGTAATGGTTTTTCACTTCTCTGGTTAGGAAAATGCCAAGGTATTTCTTTTGCATGTATGTGCGGCTATTGTGAATGGGACTATGCTTTTTATTGGCTCTCTGTCTGCTTGCTGTTGGTGTATAAGAATGCAACTGTCTTTTGCAAACTTCTTTTGTACCCTGAGTCTTTGTTAAAGTCCATTATCAGTGCAAGGAGATTTTTGACAGATTCTCTTGGGTTTTGAGGTATAGGATCATATCATCAGCAAAGAGTGATAACTTAACTTCCTCTTTTCCTATTTGGACACCCCTGATTTCCTTCTCTTGTCTAATAGCTCTAGTTAGGGCTTTCAACACAATGTTGAACAGGAGAAGTGAAAGTGGGCAGTCTTTTCTTGTTCCAGTTTTCAGGGAATATGTTTCCAGTTTCTGTCCATTTAGCAATATGTTGGCTGTGGGTTTATTGTAGATGGTGCTCTAGTGTCCATGTCTTTGTGGTCTTTGGTGGTAATTTGTCGGTGTTGATACTTGTTTTTATTCCACTGTGATCTGAGAGGGTGCATAGTAGTATTTCAGTCTAATGAAATTGTTTATTCTTGATTTATGGCCGAGGATGTGATCTATCTTGGAGCACATTCCATGTGTTGATGAGTAGACTGTATAATCTATGGTTGTTAGGTGGAGTATTCTATAGGTATCTATTAAGTCAAGTTGAGGTTCCAGGTCTCTTTTTTCATTTTTTCCTTGATGATCTACCTAGGGTTGTTACTGGAATATTTTAGTGTTGGGAGCCAGCCATGGAGGCTTGTCTGCTCACAAAGTCCAGTGGGCTGAAGACCCAGGGCCGCAAAGCGAACCTGGGCAGCTGAAACCCTTGCTTCTTCTACTTTTGTTATTAATGCAGCTGAAAAGTTCTGTACAGTCTGAAGATAGAAAGTAAAATTCCACTCACGCCTCCACTACCCCTTGCAAAAAGCAAAAGGGGAATTCATGAGAAAATTACCTTCCCTTCATTTGAACGCCTCCCTGGGTTTTCATGTCCCTGGCCTCCTGGTATTAGACCACACAATCAGTTGATTAAACATTGTAGTTGGAAAAATTGTAAAAAAATCAGAAGGTGCTCAATTTAATGTTTTTCAGAGAACTCACTGGCCTTGCCAGGAAATTATCAATAGAGATTTTAAATATCATGTGTGGGTAGATAATTGCTTGTAAGATTTTATTTCTTCTGAATGGCCACTAATTGGAGAAATTTGGGAAGCTACAGTTTGTGTTCTTAGGAAGAGTGCCAATGCAAAAATTACATTTACTTAATTTCTACATGTGGTATATTATGCTTAAGAGATTAGCAATCACATGAATGTTATAGGGCTTCATGTTATTCAGACTAAGTTTTTAACATAAAGTTAAGAGCATAAAGTTAAGATTATAGAATTTTAAGCATAAGAAAATATAAAACAGGATTCATGATATGAATGTATTATGTTAATAATTAACAATGAGTTAATATGCTTTAACGATAGAAAATAATTATTAAAAAGCTTAAGACACATGTTCTTTGTTAAGAATAAATAACAATTGTAGAATAGCCTTGAAAAATGAGTTTTTTAAGAATTTAAGGAGTTGGAATATACAAAGTGGTCAAGAAAATAGATAACAGCTAAAAATTAAGGGAACAAAGTAGGAGTTATGCTTAAGGGCAAAACGGGATGCTTTGTAGACCACAAGACAGTGATATCTTAAAAAAGATATCTGTACATGAGGGAATTCATGTCAGAGTGGCTTTATGAAAAACATCACGTATGAGTTACTTGCTCTGTTCTTTGTCCTTAAGCAAGGTTACTAATTGTGTCTGATACCAAGAACTTTCAAAGACTACTTCTTTGTAAAAAAAAAAAAAAAGTATATAGTCTGGATATGAACTAACAATAAACAGCATCTGTCTTGCTTGCAACAGAGTCAGTGTCCAAGTTTTCTCTCTTTCACTGACATCGTCTCTCCCTCAGGAAATCCTGACCTGCTGAAGCTAGACTCTGGCACTTTGGTCCCCAGCTATAATAGTGTTAGAGTCAATACTTTTATTTAATTTACTTAGTAGTTGTTTTATAAATGCTGGTGGTCCTGTATTGGGTGCATATATGTTTAGGATGGATATTTCTTGTGGATGGATTGAACCTTTTATCATTATGTAGTGTCTTTCGGTATCTTTTAAAATTTTTGATGGTTTAAATATTGCTTTGTCTGTTATCAAGATCATGACTCTTGTCTTCTTTTGTGACCCATTTTCCTAGAAACCTGTTTTCCATCCTTTAACTTTGAGTCTGTATGCATTCCTTGTAGTGAGATGGGTTTCTTGGATGCAGGAAATTATTGGTTCATGGTTTTTTATCTAGTTTGCCACTGTGTGTCTTTTCAGTGGTGCATTTAGTCCATTCATGGTCAGGCTGATTATTCAAATGTGATTGTTTATCCCTGTCATGAGGTTCTTATTAAGTATTTTCTTTGTTTTCTTTTAGCTTTTGGGTTGACATATATGTGTATTTTTAAGTTTGCAGTCATAATGTATTCTCTGTTGATTCTGTGCTCTGCTGTTCTCTTGGGAAGTGCGTGGTCATTCTTTTTTTTCTCTTTCTTTTGTGCTTAATACCTTTTTAAGCATCTCCTGTAGAGCTGATCTGGAAGTTGCATAGTCTTTTAGGGACTGGATGTTTGTGAAAGATTTTAACTCTACATTGCTGATGAGGCTGATCAGGGCTGGGTAGAAAATGCTTGGTTGAAATTGTTTATCTTTGAGGATTCCAGTCCCTTCTAGCTTATAGTGTTTCTGTCAATAGGTCTGCTGCTATTCTGATTGGTTTTCCCCAGTTGGTAGTCTGACATTTCTCTCTTGCTGCCCTTAGGATTTTTTGGTGTGTGTATGTGTGTGCCTACTTTGTGTAGGCAAATTACTATGTGTCTAGGTATGGTCTTCTCATTTGATATCTTGCAGGAGTTCTCTGTATCTCTTGTGTTTGAATGGTCACATCTCCGGTGAGATGGGGAAAGTTTTCTTGGATAACCTCATAGAATACTTACTCCAAGGTATTTTCCACTTCCCTTTCTTCTTCTGGGATACCAATCAGGTGTAGGTTGGCCTCTTGATATAGTTGCACATCTCTTGGAGGCTTTGTTCTTTCATTTGGAGTTTTCTTTCTGTGTTTTTTATGGATCAGATTAATTCCATGTTTTGGTCTTCACATTCTGAGGTTCTTTCTTCTGCTTGACTAATTCTGCTTTCCATACTTGTCATCTTGTTATTTATTTCCTGGATGAAATTTTTTATGGCCAAATTTTGGTTACAAGTTCTTTCAGTGTTGCATCTTTTCTTTCTTGAGTTTTATTCACTCTTTCCATCCATTCTTTAATCCCTTTTGTATTCTAAGACTAGTCATTGGTGATTTCCATTGTATGGGCTCTAATGTCTGATATTACAGGCATTTTCTCTTTGTAACACTGGGAAATACCTGTGTTCTTCCATTGTTTTTTCCTCGTTTGTGACATATCTTTCTTTTCTCTTTAGTTCTGTTATTCAGTGGCAGTGGGAGAGGCTTTCACTTCTGATGCCGGCTTAGTCCTCTATTCTTCCCTGGTTAGGGCTCTGAGTTTGTTCTATTTTGAAACAGAGCTGTGGGTGAGAAGCTTTGCTGACTCATAGTTTTGAGAGTCAAATAAGATGGAGGATGGGGAGCTAGGTTTCAGAAACTACTTGCAAATCACAATGTTCACTTATTGTGGTGTGGGTTCCCTGAGGCCCACTCCCTACCACCACTCTATATGATGAAGCAATAGGTGTATGTGTGAACCCCCTGAGTTCAAGGTACAGTAACAGCAATGAGGAGAATAGAGAAAAATAGAATAAAATAAGATGGACACAAATTAAAAAAAAATAAAAAAACACACAGAACAACAACAGCAGACACTGAAGCAATAAGCAATTAAACGCACACACATGCACACACACACACACACATGCACACACACACACATGCACACACACACTAAAGTAAACTGACATAACAAGAAAGCAAAACAAAGCAAAACAAAACAATAGAAACAGGAAAACCGAACACTCACACACAGCCCAACCCAAAATGAAAGGAAAAGAAAGAAGAGAAAAAGAAAAGAAAAGAAAGGAATTAATATCAAATCCTCACAACGTATTCACACACATTAAACTAAAAAAAGAGAAGAACAAAAAAGCAAAAGTAAACAACAAAAAAAACCCCTGAAAGATAAACACCCAATCCTTTACATACACTCATAAATAGAAAAAAAAGAAAGAAAAAAATGAAGAAGAAATTAAAAAAGGGATGGGGGATGCAGTTGAAGCCCTCACATACACATTCATGCACAAAAGAAAAATATAAATGCATTTTAAAACAAACAAACAAAACCTGCCCTCTTGTGATAGGTTCTGTAATTGTTCCTTGTAGCTACCCCTCTGCTGTTTCTTGCAGCTCTTCGGACTCATTCACAATCTCCCCAGTGTCCGGCCCAGAGAAGGAGGAGGAGACAGTGGGAATTAGTGCTGCTTTAGTCCTCCCTTCCCATTCTAGTATGGTAAGGGAGATCCCCTCTGTAAGGGGGAAGTGCAGGATTGTCTCTTCCCTAGATACTGGCATGGGTCACCTCAGCCAGGCTTATCCTGCAGTAGAGTCTTCCTGTCATGGCTGATGCCCAGGCTCTGCCTGGGTTCATCCCTCTCAGTCATGCCCCAGTCATTTAGAGGATTGCTGGGGAGGAGTGGGTTGGGTCAGCCCTCGACTCACCACTGAGCTCTTTGGAAGTCTTCCATGTGCAGAAAAGGTCACACTCTTGTCCTGTGACTGAATCAGGGTAGGGTGTGGGGCCCCTGAGACTCAGAACTCATCCTGTCCCTCCACAGTTTGTGCTTTCAGGGTATCCCTTATGGATCATGATCAACCCCTGAGTGGTTAATCCACCTTGTCATAGAGAATGGGTGGGGTCGTCAATTCCATGGTGAGCAAGCCAGAGCACTTTCGGCCCAGTTTTTAAGTGATGGCAGGGTGCCTCTTTAGTTTTTCTCCAGTGGTCTCTGCCTCTGGGTTTCCTCACTGTGTTCCTTCCTTCCACAGTCCTTGCTGCCAGTGTCAGGCCAGGCACTGCAGTGGTGAGGCAGAGCCTGGAGCCAACAGTCACTCTTGGTGGATTCTTCCTGAGAAAGGCTTTGCTGATTTTTAAAAAATGGCACTAGGCCTCTGCACCCTGGGCTAGGGACCAAGAAGAGCAGTTGCAGCACCAGCCCAGGAGAGCCCTGGCCACTTGCTCCCAAGTCCTTACTCAGTCAGCCACTCACACACGCACGTAGGCAAAATTTTCCAGAAACTCACTCACTCACACTGGAACTTGCTTAGTACAACTGGCTCTACTGCCATCTTCCCGAGAATTCTAATGACCAATATTTTTGTCTTAATCATTTGCAAATATGTCAGGTTAAAGATGATGCCTTTAAGTGAAAACTTAAATATAATTATTAATAATTTGTAATTCAGCATAATTCCAACAAATTGAGTGAATAAGTATAACAAATGGATAACAAATTTCTTGTAATTTGGGTTGCTTCTAATAAAATTGGAGGACTTGAGTTGTCAAGTGATGTATTATTATTAAAACTAGTAAAACAATTTTTGTGACATATCACTATGTGTTTATTGGCATATAATTATAATATGAAATAATTAAAACTAACAATAAACCTCCTTCCATCACCACTTATTTTATATGTGAATTTTTTGATAATATCTATAAAAATGATAGGAAGAGAATTGATACCACACCCTGTCTTTTTCAAGCAATAAGTAATAATCATTCTTAAGCACAAGGCCTAATTGCTAAATGCCCAATCATATCATTTGGGGATATATTTCCAAATCTTTTTTTACATTTTATGAATAATATCAAAATTAAGCTGTTATTATGATGTTATGAGCAATAGCATATGAATAGCATATTTTTGCATTACTAATAATTATAACAATAACCCAATCAAAATAAATTCTTAATATTTAGAGTTTAAGAATACAAGTATTAAAAAATTCAATTTTAATCAATACATTTTTTGTTTTAGAAGAACACACTGATGCAATCAATAGGCAATTTTCAAGTATAAAGAGTTCATTAGAATAAGATTTTGAGGAGTAAGCAGATATGTAAATTCAGGGAAAGAAAGTAAAGACATAAAATGTTCAAATGCAAAAGAAGAACTTGTTTATTCATAAACAAACAGTGATGGATATCAAAGCCTTATGGTATGTAGATTCCATTGCATAAATGTAAAAGAATGATTTAATAAATTTATTTTTAAATGTCAATATTTAGAATATGTCAGAAATTACATGCTTTGCATTATGTTAATATTCTTAGATATGATAATAGTATTTATTGTATTAGTATAGAGAAACATCCTTATTCATGGGAGATACATGTGAAGTATTAGTAATTAATGTCAGAATGTCTGCAACTGACTTTCCAAAGGTCAATCACATGCAAAAATAAAAAACACCCCACAGAGACAGAGCAATGATACAAAGTATTGACATGTAGATAAAGGGTATATGAGTAGTCTGTACTATTCTTTCAACTTTTCTGTAGACTTAAAATTTGCATTACACAAGAGGAAGGGTGAGAAATTATATCCTCTATAACCTTCTAAACTTACAATTGAAAACTTTATGTGTCAACGTTAAAATATACAAGATAATTTATGGTTTTTCCAAATTTGTAAGGAGTATTCAAGCAAATCATGGGAAGACCACTAAGCTAATCAGGCTAGACCTTGCTTCCCAAACTTTAGCCACTTGAGTACCAGCTGCCATAATCTTCCTCCATATCCATATACTGACTGGACTGCTACTAATTTAAGGTTTTCATTTCTATTGACTTTTTAACTTATAAGTTAATTTTGAAAGAAAACATGTCATTGACATAAATAGAAAATTGACATTACTTGTCATGAAGAGAAAAACATCAATCAATAAGTTGAAAACAAGATGATGTTTTAAGTTTCTGACTAGAATTTGTCACTTACACAATAAACTCAAGACTGAAACCTATTCTCTCTTATTTGAAAAAGGGTGGAATTCCCCCATGAGTTCACAGAAGTGACCAATGGGCCCCTGAGCTGGGTGGTCAGCCAGGAAAACCATTTACACATGGATATGGTTCATCCATCAGGCCCTAGGAACCCCCTCCAAACAAGAGAGAATGGTAGCTCCTGTATCTTCATACTCATAGCAGTACCATCAACTATTATAACAATACTTTAAGGAGCACATGGCTTACACATTGACAATATTATATAGTGTATTCTTTATAGAACTACCTTAGGACATAAATAAAATTATTCACACATTGTAATTGAGAAAGATAAAGATCAGAGAGTTTGAGTTACTTGCCCCACATCACACAGCTAGTGAGTGGAAGACCCAGAATTCAAGCCTTCATTTGCCTGAGCTGGTGGAAAACCTCTACTCACTGTAGGGCTTGCTTAATAGGAGCACTGTGATCAAAGTCATCCAAGGTCTTATGATGCTAAAATAGGACAAAGATTTCATCTCACATCTTTAAAGGGAAGAGAATAGTGTAGAGACTTGAACCTAGACTGGAGTCAGAAGAACCAAGTTCATGTTCTGACTCTGGTAACTAATTCACATAACCACCCTGAATCTGTTTTCTTATGCATAAAAGGGGGTGGGTGTTGACTATATCAGGGATCTCCAACTTTGATCATGAACCTCATCAATTTTTTAACTGAGTACATATTACAAGTATCTATGCTTATTTATCTACTTATTTATAAGCCATAAATATGTGCTTTAATGAAGAAACATTGCATATATTATTAAAAAGTATAAAAATGAAACATTTAATAGGATGAGTTAAAGATGAAATAGGAATATTGAATGTCCTGCCTATTATGATGGCTGG
>NW_007144453.1:0-9857 GCF_000164805.1 Carlito syrichta
CCTCCCTAAGTGTGCCTCTGACAGAGCAGGTCAGTCTTCTCTCAATTCTCACAGCCTTTGATTTGTACCTCCTGCTCACTCATCCTAAGAGGATTCACCTATAATGTAACCCTGAACAGGTTACAGGTTACAAGTAAGAAAGAAAAGAAGTGAAAAATCAATGCAGCCCATAAACTCTCTATCCCTTGCCTCTTCGCATAGCTCTAGAGGTGAGTCTAATGTGATTGATGTGGAATTCTTTGCAGAGAATTTTTTCATTAACTTTTTTCAATTATAATTGGAAAACTATTTCTTGCTCTTCTAGATCTTACCTTATAGATTAGACACAATGACAGCATCCTTATAGAAAAACCAGAAAATACAGAATAAAATAGAAGAAAAAAGAATTCAAACATCAATTATCCTACCACCCAAGGTAACACTATTATTGCATTGCTGTGTTTCTAGTCTTTTTACTAAAGCCTGGTTGACATGATTAGGATAACATTACATATTAAACAAGCATACTATTGATATTATATATCAATATCAATACTTGTATTACTAATATATATCAATAGCAAATGATATTTTATATCATTTGCCCATAATCTTAAGTTCTTTATAATTTTTGGTGGTTACATCAAATGCCATCCCAAGGATATGCCAGTATGTGGAAATTTATTTGATCAGTTCTGTAATGGGCATTTTTCAAGGTCAATTTTTCTCTAATATAAATAATGCTGCAATAGACAACATTTTACCCATGTTTACTCATCTGTCAGATCATGACCCTAGGATAAATCCCAAAATTTAAGATTACAAAGTCAGAGGGTATGACCATTCTAAAACAACACACAGTGTCAAACTGACTTCAGATTTAACTTTCATTCTCTGTATCAAACTCTGAACCACTTCCCAGCTGTGTCCATGGCTGGAAGGAAGGTGGTGTCCTATCAAAGTGTGAGGGCCATAAGATTGACCATCTGTCAGGAGAAGCAGATCTGAAATCCAGCCAGGGAGGAGGCATGTGGTGGGCATGAACTTTCTGAGCATTCCCTCCATTGATCCTGTTTCTAGCACCAGCTGTCTAGGTATCCACCTGAAGGGATTTTTGGTCCTCAAACACATGATATCTTTTTCAATATCAGTTCTCTAGTTTTCTGACACCAGCTGAGTGTCCAACACGACAACTCAATTCTGACACTAACAGAGTTGGCACAGATCCCACAGGTTAAGAGCTCAGTATCACAAGACTACCCCACTTCACACACCAGTCACAAGTTCTAGGTTGCTACCTGCACTTCTGATAGACCAGCTATAAATGTGGGGAGGCCCACAAATCCCTCCTTAGGTTCAACAACTCACTAGAATAATTCACAGAACTCAGGAAAACTCTTTACTTCCTATTACTAGTTTATTATCAAGGCTATAACTCAGGACACATATGAGGAAGTGGAGGTACAGGGCTTCCATGCCCTCTCTAGGTGCACCACCAACCCAGCAGCTCCTCAGTTAGGGGATTTTATGGAGGTTCTATGGTGTAGGTATGATTGATGAGATCATTGGCCATTGGTGATTGAATCCAGTCTCTAGTCTCCTCCCCTCCCTGGAGTTCAGGATGGGGCTGAAAGTTCCAACTCTCTAATCATAGTTTTGTCCCTCTGGTGACCTGCCCTATCCTGAACTTATCTAGGGTCTTTGGCTACCCATCACCAGTCATCTCATTAACAGACAAAGACAGTTGGTACCAAGAGTCTTAGGACTTCTGTGCCAGGAATTTTGGGACAAAGACAAAATGTTTATGTTTTATTACACTGCATCACCCCTTGCCCACTTTCTGTCTGTATGGTGGCTATAGAGTCCTGCCCACTCCCAACTCCAAGGATTGAGCTTGAGAATCAGGTCCAAGCCAGTCAATACAACACATCTCCATGCTAAATGTAGAAACTGATCCAAGCATGAACATATGACCTGATCAGATCCAGTAAGTCACAATGAGATGTTAGGATAAAGAATTTTCATGCTCTCTCATGAAAGATGATGCTGAAAAGACAAAAGATTCTAGGACGTCTGTAAGCATCTCTTGCTACCACAAGGAAGAATCTAAGAATGAACTCTCCTGTGATGGAAGAACCATGTGATGTTGAGTGAAAAACACATGAGTCTCTGATCAAACCAGAACCTTTCTGGGTTCTTCAGTCATGTGAGAATTCCCATTTTGCTTTGGTCAGCTTGGATCATACTTTCAGTAGTGACAATCAAAAGACACTTAACCAATACAAAATGTCTGTAAATGCTGATAAACTTGGAAGAAAGGGGATCTGGTTCAGAAGAACACAGGGTTAAGGTCAGAGTCAGGGCTCACACCAGACATGAAGCCAGTGGGATGGGAGCCAGACAAGCACAACTGGAGGCACCTGACCTCCTAGAGGTGTGCCAGGTCCATCTCGTCAGAGACATGAGGGGCAGGCTGAGCAAAGGCAAGGAGATCTGCCAGCATGTTTTCAAACATTTGAAACCACAGAGTCTGGGTTTTAAGGCCCAGAATTTATTTATTTATTTATTTGGAGTCTCAGTCTGACACCCAGGCTAGAGTGCAGTGGCATGCTCATGGCTTTCACAGTGTCAACCTGCTGGCCTCCGGCAATCCTTCTGCCTCAGTCTTCCAAGTAGTCAGAATTACAGGTGTGTGCTACCACGCCCAGCTAATTTTTTAAAAATTATTTATTGTAGGACTCTCCAAGATGTCCAGGCTGGTCTAGAACCCACAGGCTCAGGCAATCCACTCACCTCAGCCTCCAAATGTGCTGGGATTTCAGGCTGAATAACTGAGCCCAGCTCAAGACCCAGAATTTGAACACAAAGATAGGAGTTAGGTTCCAGAGCAAGAGAGGAGTCAGGTGCTAACTGTGTGACACAAGGTCAGGATTTGGGTAAGGAGAACCCAACAGGAACCTGGGCCTTCTGTACCCTGGGAATGGGGCCAGAATAAGTGTGGCACTGACAGTAATCTGAAGCACAGGTTGATGCTGAGGGTCTATATTTTTTATTTCTTCCTCTCTGAAATCCAAGATTCTAAGGGAGGACTAAGTCCCCTATGGTAGGAGTTAAATACCTTCATCTGTGAAGAGTGGAGTATGTAGAGTAGATGAGAAGTTTGACAAACACTAGTCACAGGAGTCCCCCTAGGCTAGGCTGGGGACAAATCTATACCTTGCTGTTCAATGCAGCCACTAGACCCACAAATATAGGCAGGAGGGGCCGGACAGTTGTCCATTTCTGCAGAATGGGCTTTCAGGCTAGGAGGAGAAATGATTCATAAGCACAGCACTGGTATCTGGAGACACAGGACCCCAAAGGACCCCAAGGCAGAGTCTGTCATCTCTTCCCCATCCTGGGCCCTCTCTAAGCACAGGGGTATAAAGCTCACAGATGATTTTGATGCCAAAGAGCAGCTTGCTGTCACTTGAAGCAAAACTCTGTTTAGAGTCAATGGTTCTCAAACTCACATATACTGTACACCAGAATCACCTGGAAGACTTATTGAAACATAGATTGTTAGGCCCTGCCCCTAGTGATTCTGATTCCCACAAGTGTAGGGAGGGTCCTGAGGCTCTGCATTTCTAACAAGTTGCAGAGCGTAGCCAAAGCTGCTCATCTGGAGATCACATTTGAGAATCACACCCCAGGCACATGATTGTCAAGGCTGATTATATATTAGAATCCCCTGATGATCTTGATTTTACTTAGTTTAAGGAAGGACCCAGGCATGGGTATATTTTTTAATATTCCCCTGGTGAGCCTAACATAGAACTAGGATTTAAAAAAATAACTTTTCTAGGTGCCAAATCAATTAGACAGATTAAAAAATAGGGAGTTCCAGTAAGATGGCGACAGCACAGTTGGGACTGTGAGATTCTCCATGAAGTGAGTTCCAGGATCGCCATAATATAGTGACACAAACTGGGTAGAAAACTATTGTCTTGTAATTCTGGAGGCTAGACAGCTGAAATCAAGGGATCTGTAGGACTGGTTTCTTCCTTTTTTAAGTTGTAGAATCAAGGGGTACATTTGTAGGTTTGTTACATGGGTATACTGCCTAATACTGGGATTTGAGCTTCTATTGAACCATTTCCAAATAGTGAATATAGCATCCAACAGATGGTTTTTCAAATGTTGCTTTATTTCTGAGGGCTAAGAAAGAAAGAAAGAAAGAAAGAAAGAAAGAAAGAAAGAGGGCTGTTCTTGATCTCTCTCCTTGGCTCGTAGATGGCTGTCTTTATGTTCACATGGCATTTTCCCTGTATATGTATGCTTATCTCTGTATTCATATTTCCCCTTTCTATAAAGATACCAGACCTATTAGGTTAGGGCCCACCCTAATGACCTCATCTTAACCTGATTACCTCTACAAATACCTTATCTCCCAATAAGGTCACATTCCAAGATACTAGGGGATAGGACTCCAACATATATTTTTGAAAGGACACAGTTCAATCCTTGAAAGAATCAGATTTCAATATCAGTTAAAATACTCACCCAGGAAACTCAAGATTTTGTAAATTCCCACAGCTCCAGGGCCAGAGGACTTCAGCCATAGCTTAGGTAGTGACTATCATAAAGCTATTATTAAATTTCAAAAGTTAAACAGAAAGTGTCTCACTTCAGTGAGCAGGCTATAACTCAACCTTTTTGCTAAAATTTTCTTACTTTGCAGCCCACTACTTAGGCCTATCACCAGATGAATTCATTTGCCTTGGTCTTCTTCTTATGTCCACCGATTTCTTAGTGTCAAATAAAAGGGCAAGCCAAGTGAGGCACTCAATTTTTCTGAAAGATACAAAGCATTACTGACTCCCCAAGCACCGAAGGGCTGATTAGGTTAAGTCTTATGGGTGGAGACAAATACTTGAAATAAAGAAGTTAATTTTACAAAACAAGCTGGAGAGGGGGTTGTAAGACAATTATCAATAGTTACCTTTGATAAACTGTTTCTGTCCATGGCTAGTATGAAAGAATAAAAAGTCTGGAAAAATATATAAACACACATAAAATTTGAACTGGATTGAATCTCTGTGTGTATGTCTACATACTTAGTACATATTTATCCAAGATTGGGTCAAAAAATATTTTCTGAAATGAACCCTTCTTTAAGAAATAAAGCAACAGTTTTTAATTGGCCTCCATTTGTTTTATTAAGCAGAGAAAACAGAGGACAGTTCTTCTTTGTTTCTTTCCCACAATCGGGGAAATGTTTAACTTTATCTTTTATTTTTTTAAATTGGAAAACATAGTTTATTTAGAAAGTAAATTACAGAGGGCGAGAGAGAGAGAGAGAGAGAGAGAGAGAGAGAGAGAGAGAGGAGATTCATCTCCCCAAGGTAGAGGAGGGAGGCCAAAGCTAGGAAACATGGTGGTCTGGCTGCAGCTCAATGAGCGTGTGGTCTGGCCAGTGTTTAGCAAGGCAATGGTGACTACTATTTGAAGTTGAATGCTTTTTAAATCTTCCCTTTGATGGGGATAGATCATTAAGGTGATTGATTGCGTGTGTTCTCCTCCACGTCATCCCAAAGGACAGGCAAACACAGGTAAGCATTATCTGACTTCAGGTAATGGACAGCAGGCAAACGGATGAGTCAGTTACATGACAGCTGCCATGTTGATAGGGTCTGTGTCATGAAGGTCACGAAGGTTATGAAAGGCTGATTAGGTTAAGTTGGGTCTTAGGGGTGGAGGCAAATACTTGAAATAGAGAAGCTAATTTTACAAAACAAGTTGGAGAGGGGGTTGTAAAACAATTATCAATAGTTACCTTTGAGAAACTGTTTCTGTCCATGGCTAGTGATTAGAGGGTAGAATGAACTGCTGGAGAAACATGACAGATCTAGGCAATGTTAAAATGGCTGCTCATTAAGTATACTAACTCCATGTTATTTTCCCCACTTGTTATTTGAAAATATTCAGATTTATCAGGTGTGGTCACTCATGCCTATAATCCCAGCACTTTGGGAGGCAGAGGTGAGAGGACTGCCTGAGCCCAGGGTTTCAAGACCAAACTGGACAACTTGGTAAGCCCTCCCATCAAAATGGAAAGATGTCAATCTCTCATCTCTGGAGTGGAGGATTACCTGGAATTCACCCTCTATAACATATCAACAATTGTGAAGGTATATTTGATCTATTACAAAAAAAAGAGAGACAGTTTTCTCTTGCCCAAGTTACCCATTTTGAATTCTTTTGTTCATTATTATTTCTTACAATTTAAACTACAACCTAACTACATATCACCAAACTATTGCTTTTAATTTTTTTCCTTCAGACTTTCTCAAAATGTTTACCTTTAAATATTCTTGCATTCTTTGTTTGCTTAACAAACAATGCACAGATGAAGATCTCAGCTGTGGTAGAAACTTTGTCCTGGAAGTCTAAACATCTGAGTCCTGTTTCTGGACCAGTTCCAAATTAGGTATGGAATGTGGACATACCCTTAAGGCCCAGAGTCTTTTTTTCTTCACTGTTAAAAAGAACATGCTACTATCTGAGTAACTCCCAGAATTGGTATTGAGAAAAAGTGAACTCTACCCTATAGAAATTTCAGTTTGGTAGGATTTATGGCAGACATTTAACTGATTACTATTTATATTTACAATAATCTAAAAGAGTGTCTAGCACAGAGGAGATGCTTCATCAATATTTGCTAAATGTATTAAAATTTATGAATATATTTTTAGCAAAATATCAGCTTAAATCATCTCAATACAATGTTAAATTTTAAAAATCAAAGTTCTGATTAAAAATACGTTGCTATTTATGACTGGTAAGGAATTAGTATCCAGAACACACAGAGAACTCCTCAAACTCAACAACAGCAAAATCCAAGTCAAAAATGTGCAAAAGACTTGAGTAGACATTTCTCCAAAAAAAAATACAATTGTCAATAAGAACGTAGAAAGATGTTCAATATAATTAATCATTAAGGTAATACAAATTAAAACTATAATGAGATATCACTTCATACCAATTACAATGGCAACTATTAGAAAAAAACAAGAAGCATGGCAAAGATATAGAGAAATTGTAATTCTTGTGTACTGTTGCTGAGAAAGTAAACTGGTATATTCCAGTGTGGAAAACAGTGTGATGGTTTTTCAAAACATTGAAAATGGAATTGCTATATGATCCAGAAATTCTATTTCTGGGTATATACCCAAAATAATGGAAAACAGGATCTTGAAGAGATATGCTTAGTCATGTTCATGGCAGCATTATTCATAATAGCTAACACATGGAAGGAACCCAAGTATCCACCAATGAATGAATGGATAAACAAAATATAGGGTGCGTGCACAGCACAGACACACACACACACACACACACACACACACACACACACACACACACGAACAATATTTAGCCTTAAAAAGGAAGAAAATTCTCACATATGCTATAACATGAATAATCCTTGAAGATATTATGATAAGGAAATAGGAGAGTCACCAAAAGATAAATATTGTATTATTGCATTTATGTGAGACCCCTCAGTAGTTAAAATCAAACATATAGAAAGTAGATTGGTGATTGCCAGGGCATGTGGGGAGAAATAAATGTGCAATTATTATTTAATAGTTATAGAGTTTCAATTTTAAAGATGAAAAGAGTTCTAAAGATGGGTGATGGTGATGGTTGTCCAACATTATAAATGTATTTAATACCACTGAACTTAAGAGTGGTAAGATGATAAATTTTATTATACAATGAATATTGTAACACAATTCAAAAATCTGAAAAATCATATTTTATTTTTGAAATTTCTTGTGAATTTGCAATCATTTGACAATAAAAAGTTCAAAATAAAAACAACTCAGTTTCTGGAAAATATTGCCATGGAATTTGTCTCTAAAGAGAATGTTAGAGGTCATGTGCAGTAAATCTTGAAAAATGTGAGACTTTGTGGCTTTAG
The DNA here is from genome assembly GCF_000164805.1 of Carlito syrichta. Lineage (NCBI taxonomy): Eukaryota > Metazoa > Chordata > Mammalia > Primates > Tarsiidae > Carlito > Carlito syrichta. Next base: position 7,943 of record NW_007144453.1, read on the forward strand.
ACAAATGTGACTACTTCAACAGAATAGGTACAAAGTGTCTGAAGGAGAGGAAAGAATATCAAAAACAAAACTCAATAAACAGACACACACAGACACATATACATACATGCATGCACACATGCATGCATACAATAAAATAATTTATAGGAAAATAAACTCCCATGATTTCTTTTGGCTTGAAGTTTCTTAAGTTACCAAAGTATAGCTGTATCACACATTAATTTTTAATATCTAAAAAAAATGGACTAGTTCTTTTATATAATCAACAAGTCAGGCTGTGAAAGGATCCAACTTACAAAGCAAAAGATTCTATCTGCTGCTAATTTTATATTTTGAGCTTTTAGGGAGAAATTTTGGTTGCTTAGTTATATTATACAGAACTTACTCAAGACATAACATTGAGATAAAAATTAGTTATTTTATTTATACAAGTGTTAACTTTTCCTGATGGTTTTGTTTCAAACTCAAATCCTGAAATTTCCAAATTGAAAAGTTATAATGTGTGGTTACAAATGCCTTTGTGAAGAACAAGTTGTAAAACCTTTAATAGTCTATATTTTTCCAAATAAATTCATTAGTGTGGAAAGCATTATATAGATTATTAATTTTTTCCCACTTATAAACTTTTTAATTCTTATTTATGTAAAATTTTAAAACATTAGCACCAGAGAAAAATAGGTAAAGCTCTTTGAGCTGCTTTAGTTTACAAATGGGCTCAAGCAAGTAACCCTTCTACACTGGTGTTGATTCTTTGGGGAACTGTTACTATGTTTGGGAGAAGCGGTTAGACACAAGAATTCATGTGACTAAAATACTTTAAAATGGGATAAGCTAGTGTCAGGTCTTCCAGACTTGGACTTTTTGAATTAATTGGACATTGATCATATAGCCACCAAATAATGTAAATTACACTTGTGACAGGTACCTAAAGGAAAGTCACATTATATCACAGAGTACATACTGGAAAAAAGTGAATATCCCTACAATATAATACTGTTTTGTCATAAAAGGAATTTAAATACGTGTTCATGTTATGATATGGATGAATCTAGTAAACTTTACAATAAGTGAACAAAATTAGACACAAAAGGCTACATAGCTTGTGACTGTATTTCTATGAAAAGTCTATAATAGGCAAATCCAAAGAGACAGAAAGTGGATTAGAGGTTTTCAGGAGCTGCAAGAGAGGGAGAATGATGAGTGACTGCTAATGGGTATGAGTTTCTTTCTGGGGTGATAAAATGTCCCGAAATTAGATAACAGGAATACTTGTGCAACTTAATAAATACACTAAACAACGCTGAATTGTAAACTTTAAAGGGTGAATTTTATAGTACGTGAATTATATCACAATTTAAAAAAATAACTGACTAGATCCCCCACCAAGAAAAGGAGCGGGAACAGCCTGAGAAATAAGAGGAAAAGAAAGAAGCCTGGCATTGCTTGAGCAGATGGCCAAGGGGATTATGGGAAATGAAGCTGAAAAGAGGGAGGAAGGAGTCAGGCCAGGCAGTGCATCATGGGATGTCAGCTATGTTTTCTTTTATAAACTCTCTACTGGTCTCCATTACCAGATTGATCTGGGCATCTTTTGCTGTATATTCTACCTGATAAACCTCTCCCATCCCACAAAGCCTTATATTTGTTTTTTGCCTCTTCATCTTTTCCAAGTTGTTCCATACCTGAAATACCTTCTGTCTGACCTCTGAATCACAGGAAAGAGGCAACACACGCCCCAGAATGGGGTAGCTCTCTTACTTGGCACAACACCTGGAGGTCCATACTGGACAAGAGAGAGTAGGTCCCTAAACACAGGGTTGATTTATTAAAGTTAAAAAAAAGAGCCAACATTCTTTGAAAAAAATATAGTCTTGAGATTTAGCTTTTAGAGGTTACAGTTTGAGTGTGCTGGGAA
>NW_007144454.1:0-8466 GCF_000164805.1 Carlito syrichta
CTCTCCTCCTCCACCTTCTACCTCTGTCTCTCCACACACACACACACACACACACACACACACACACACACACAACACATACACACACTCACTCCACTCACACACATCCACTTAGTTATGCTCATAATTAATTTGAAAAACGTCTACTGAAGTCCATGAATTGTACATCATGCTTTTTATGTGCATGTGAAAGACATTTTAAAATAACTGCATACACCGGTATATAAATGCAATATAATTGACGTATTTCCTTTTTTTTGGTCATTCTAGATTTTCTAATTTTCCAAAATGCGAATAATACCACAATGAATATACAAACTCCTGTTTGCATTTTGTACTCTTTTTTGGGAGGATTCCTAAAAGTGAAATAACTGGGATAAAGGGAATAGCCATTTTAAAAAAGTAATAAATAAATAAATAAATAAATAAAAATAACAGTTAGGCAAGAGTTTCCCGAAGATAACTTGATTCTTGCCATAGCATGTATTTCTTTATATTAAAGCATTTGCTCCTGAATACGACTGAGCAGTAAAACAGACCTTGAAATCTATAGTCATGCGCTAGTGGTCAACTCAATGATCAAAACTTTGTTGAACAAAACTATTAAATATATTTTTTGTAAACTTCTGATGTTTACTTTTGCCATTTTCTACTGTTTTCTGACTCAAACAACTATTCATGCTTCAAATTTGGTCTGGTTCAAATCTTACCACCTCAATGAAACTCTCAACTCCTTATACACTTCTTATCTGAATTATTCTCAGGTAGGTTGCTAACCTTAATACTAAGGTGCAAATATCTATTTTTTTCGAACATACTTTTCTGTTTCCTTATGGTGTTTAGCAGGCTGCCTAGTATTTGGTAGAATTCCTTAAAACATAGAGGTTGGTTGACAGATTTGGAGAACTCCTATTACTTTCAGAATATCTACTAAGTTCTCATTTTGAAAACTTCTCCTCCTTTGTCTGGTGATCTTTCCACCTCAGCCTTCTAAGCAGCTGGCACTACAGGCACATGCTACCATGCCTGGCTTGTTTTTTATTTATTGTAGAGACAAGGTCTTGCCAAGTTGCCCAGGCTAGTTTCGAACCCGCGGGCTCAGGCAATCCACTCGCCTCAACCTCCCAAAGTGCTGGAACTACAGGCTGAGCCACTGAGCCCAGTCAGGAAATACTTTTTCAGGTATATAATGCAGAAAGTTGTTTGAACTGAAATAGGTGCTTAAATTGGCATTGATTGGGTAAAGATAAGTGAAAAAAGAATTTCCCTTTTTCAGCAGAGTTGCTTTCATATAAATCTTATAATAATACTTCCATTATACTATGTTCTCTCTATATATACATATATATATAACTCACTTGAGCCACATGATAACCATTCTCAATCAATATAGCTGCTATCCCCATTTTACAGATGTTGTAGGCAAAATTTAAAGAGGGCAAACAAGTTGCACTGATTAAAAGCAACGAATTGCAAACTTTTCACCCCTATTTTGTTACAACACTCATTAAATAATCATAGAGCACCTACTTGTGTGCAGTCAGTCATTCAACTCATGAAGAGCAAATTATTGGTAGTACCTGGGACCCCCCCCAAAAAAAGAACTTGGTAAAAATTTTTATATCATGGACAAGACACTTTTGAGGGTAGTGACAGCCACAACACAAAGGTAAGGGTAGTTAAAAACGATCAGGCAGTGAAGGTCCTAAAAACTGTCTTGAACACCTTCTCCAGCCTAAGCTCCAGGAGTATAGAGAAGCACTAATTAGCCTTTGTGCCTTGGCTGTTGGCACTTGCAAGAAACTGGTGCTACCTTGGGAGGCAAAAATAGATTTCAGCAGTGAGAGGATTCTGCAGCCGCACAGAAGGCCCTAATTTGGAGAAAATCACGTTATATTCTATTATTCTCTGAATCCCAAAGGCTATCACATTCCTTGGTTAGGAATAAATTCTCAGTATCTAAAGACTGGAAAGTAAGGAAATAAGTGCAAACATAGCTATGAATGTAATTAGTTGTATGACGTTGGGGAAGTCACTTTACTTTTATGAATCTAGGTTTCCACATTTAGAGAATGGGTGACAGTATCTGCTAGGGAATGTTGCTACATGAATTCACTTGTGAACTTTAAAAGTAGTCATGAGTTAGATATCGTCATACCCTTCCTCTTTCCCTTCTTCCCTGGGCTAACTGGTGCCCACTTGGCTTTGCCTTTGTTGAAAATACCCAGTGAATGGGTAGGATATAGAATCAGAAGAAGCCTGGAAAAGTTACTTGATTCATATTTCATATTTGAAAAGGTAGAAAGGTAGTCATGAAAGAATGAATCTAATGGCAGAAGAGAAGGGTTAGTGGGGGTGCAGGTATAAAGCAACACATTTTACTTTTTTTAATTAAAAAAGTGCTTATTTTAAAGATGTGGGGCACAATTCAGGGTTAGGTACACAAGTGTTTATTATGCAACTACCCCTGGCAGTTTCCCACTACTACAAATCCCACCCTCCCCTTAAAAACTGTCTTGAACATTTGTGGAATAGAGTTGGTGATGACACTAGCTAACATGTTTTGCCTCCCTGTTGTATAGCATACTGTCCCACAGCAAGTCATATAAGTGGCTATACAAATTTTAATCATATTTTTAATATTGAATGAATATTTCTTTTGAGTGCAACAAAACTATGGTAAGACAAATTGCTAGGTGGTTCAGCTTTACTCAGGCGACATAGGGGATGGAATATTATAAAGGTGCATCCATGAGGATTCATATTAAATATTATCAGATGGTTACATGCTAATGGCTAAAAACCACTATCATGTTTTTTCTATGAAAATCGCTTATCTTAATGTACCAATTATATACACACACACAGATGCCCTAGACTTACAGTAGGCTTACATCCCAATAAACCCATCAAAAGTTGAAAATATTGTAAGCCAACAATGCATTTAATACACTTAACCTAACTATAAACATCGTAGATTAGCTTAGCCGACCATAAACATGCTCAGAACACTTACATTGGCCTACAGTTGGGCAAAATCGTCTGACAGAGAGCCTATTTTATAATAAAGTGCTGAATATCTCATATATTTTATTGAATACTATACTGAAAGTGAAAAACAGAATGGATGAATGAGTACTCAAAGTAAGGTTTCTATGGAATGAATATAACTTTTGGGGACCGTGTGTGTGTGTGTGTGTGTGTGTGTGTGTGTGTGTGTGTGTGTGTGTGAGAGAGAGAGAGAGAGAGAGAGAGAGAGAGAGAGAGAGAGAGAAAGTTGGGATCTTATTCTGTCACCCAGTGGAGTGCAGTGGCACAAACAGGGCTTACTGCAGCCTTGACCTCCTGTGCTCAGGAGATCCTTCCACCTCAGCTTCCTCCTCTGTAGCTTAGATTGTATGTGTGTGCCACCACACCCAACCATTTAGAGGGGTGTGGCATGTGATGAGGTCTCTACTGTGTTACCCAGGCTGGTCTAGAACTCCTGGACTCAAGGAATCCCCCACCCCCTAACTTCCCAAAGTGCTGGGATTACAGGCATGAGCCACCATGCCCAACCCTTTTGCAGCAGTTTTGAAATCAACATACAATATATATTAATGCTAGTTTAGAGGGTAAGGGACATTAGTATTGCTAAGGTAATTCAGTGAGGAAGATATTACTTTCAGACAAGTAGATTGATGTAGATAAGAGGTATTTTAATTATGTGACTTAGGGATTTTATGTGATAAGCTACATTGCTACATTTCTTATTTCGTACTTTTAAAAGAAATCAGCATGTTTTTTATGATGTCTTTATTACAGATGAAAACAGAGTAGTATGCCAACATATATCAATTTAACTATGTCAACTTAAAATGACAGGAAAGGGGGAGATATAGCAATTTCTATACCATGAGAAATTTCTTACACAGAGAGTGCTAACCTTATTGACCTTGAGACAGAAGAAATGAATCACTCATTAGATCTCATTTTATCACATGCTTGACTAGGGTAAACATCTTAGGGTGCTGCATGTGTTATGTTTAAATACACAATATTGTAGAAGTATATTTTGCATATTGTAACAGAGCTTTTGGCTACCTGTCGATGTTATGATGACATAATCAAGCCCTAAGCTTTTTAAAGTCATTGATGTTCTCTGTTATTCTGAGAGTGGCAACTTAGTTTACCTTCAGATAGCTTCTATAGTTCTAAGCCCATATGGTGACTCCATGTTCAGTGGGAAAAGTTCTGTTTCTTTCCACATATTTTATTATTGATGAAACCTTTTCCTAAAACCTTGCAAAACCTGTCACTTTTAGTTGACAGTAATTATACCACATAACCAAACCAATTCCTGGCAAGGAAAATGGTATTATGACTAGTTATTAGGTCAACCATGATTTAACCATTGACTTGTGGATGGGTTCACTTCCGACGGTGTACGTGGCCAGTTATGGGAAAATTTGGATTCCATTACAAATGAGAAAATGAAGTAAATAGTTGTTAGGTGGGTTCTGCTTCATATTTATTCATTAATGTACTATAAGGAACTATTTATATTTCACATTCATACATTCATCTTTCTTTAAAGATGGTATATATAAAACCATGGGTATTGAACTTTATGGGCAATATAAGCACTTTTTGTGGAAATAATTTTGATTCGTATTTTTGTTAAATAATTGGAGTTACACTAAAATCCATGAATAAGATAAGACTCAACTCTAATATCAATATTTGCCTAAGTTCACTATTTACCATTATTAAATGTGTCATAAGCATTGGTTTTCATGGTGAATAGGGAACCTGGTTGGCTGCTATAAAAGTTTGACCAACAACTTAAGTGTTTATTTTTTAAGGAAAACTAGGTCCACTCTACATTGAATAAACCTCATTGGATCTATCCAGACATCCAGACACTCAACTTACAAACCGGTGTACCTTCTGTGTGCTCATGAGTCAGATAAGATACTTGTTCTCACAGAGCTAACATTTTACTGTAGAGAGAAATAAAATAATCAAATAAGTCAAAAACAAAAACAATAAAAAGTGCCATAATGAAAACTACTTGATAGCAAGTGTATGACTATGGGTCAGAGAAATCTGCTCTAATGAAGTAGAATTTAAACAAAAATCTAAATGATAAAAGAAGAAAAACCAACAAAATGAGACAGCATGAAAATTCCAGGGAAACATATTCTAGGCATTGGAAATAGTTGTTGCAAAGACTCTCAGATGAGAACAAGCTTGAAATATCAGCATGAAATAGGAAAGAGGAAGATGAGGTCAGAGAGGTATAAAAGGGCTAACTCATGTGGGATTTTGTAACCCAGGTAAAATGATTGGTATATAGTGGGAAGTCATTGGAAAGCTCCACTTGATTGAGAAGTGACAAGGTAACACACTGGATGGGGTGTGGGGATGGTATTGGAAGGAAAGAGTTGAAGTACATTTAGGCTGCTGTCCAAGTGAGAGGTGATGTTGGGTAAGACCACAGCAGTAGTAGTGAAATGCACAAAAAGATGTACATATTCAAGATGTTTTGTAGATAGGATGTGGGGAGTGAGGAAATGAGAGAAAGGGGATAACAGATTTTTGGCTTGAGCTATAGAGTAGATGGAGGATTTTTTTTTCAGAGATGAGTAGGAAGCAAATTTGTTAGGGAGAGATGGCAGGTAGAATTGAGAGTTCTGTTTTGGCACTATGAAAATAGAAATGCCTGTTAGACATCCTTGTAGAGATGCCAAGTAAACCATTGGGTAGATCAGCCTGGAGTTCCAGGAAGAGATTGGGTCTCGAGATACAGATTTGAGAGTCATCTGCATATAAAAAAGCAGAGAAGTACCCAAACGTTATTTTAATTAATTCCTCAGAGCATTCTAAAGTACAATTTGGATAACTGAAAATTGATGGGTACTTATTTATTGAGACATTTGTCTTGAAAATTTGTTGACAACACAATTTCTGAGAAATTAATTGATAGTTCATGACAAATAGTGATGACTCATTTCATCAAAGTTTCCCTAAAAGACAGAGAAAGTTTTATATTATCAGCTGTGGTTTGCTTTGAAAAAAATTTTTTTTGCACGTCACTGTTTTGGGATAGCAATAAAATTCCATGCTTTTGCTTCATAAATCAACAAGCACACAATTGTTAAGTAGTCTATATTGTATTAATTAAGCCCTGAAACAAGGCAAGCATTTATAACAAGGTATTGCATAAGTTGCTAATCAATGAGAAAAGCAACTAATTAACAAGCCACCAGTCAGCATTCTGAGCAGAAATTGGTGACTTTCAGCTTAATTAAATCTTGCCAGTGTCAGTGATGATTTGAAATAATCTTTAATCTGTTGATGTCTAAATTTCCCCAGATCATTTTCACATCTGTACATGTTTAAAGCCCCTATCTATTTTGAGGTAGGTAAAAGGATTTCAGTGTCTTAAAACACTTTATGTTTTAAAAAACCCTCTTCTTAACTATGATCTCTCTCAGATTAGGAAAATGGAATGAGTTCATGAGCTATTTTACCCACCAAAATGATAAACTTGGAAAATGAAACAGCTTTATTAAATTATAATTTATATACCATAAACTTCATGTAAGTATAAATTTTAATGATTTTAAATAAATATATAGAATTATGCAATAATCTCCATGTTATGACTGTAATAAGGAAAATTTAAAGGTTTGGATCAATTTGTCCATGATGATGTCAAAATTAGCTTTGTGAGGAAAGTTGAGATGTACCTCACCCTTAGGAATGACCTATAAAAAGATTGGTATGTATTCTTTTCTAGCCCTTAAATGTTTCCTTGCATCTGCTAAAACTACCCTCAAAACATGATTCTAGACAGGATGAATCAAGGATTAGGAATAATCTATTCCTTAAATAACATTTATATACCACAAATTCCTCTGTAATTACAGTACATTAGTTGGCAAAAATTAAGAATCTTAGTTCCCCAAGATGCCCTTATTTTTTAATTAGAAATAGTTCTTTCTTGACTAATTCAAGGAATATGAAGATTTTTTTTTTTTTGAGTCGGGATCTCACTGTCGCCCAGGTCTCATTGCAGCCTTGACCTCATGGGCTCAGGCAATCCTTCTGCCTTACCTCCTGAGTAGCTGGGTCGACAGATGTTCACCACCATGCACACCTATTATTTATATCAAAAATATTTGTAATATTGAACACATTATAAGAAATTATTTGCAATTTTCAGGAGATAGTGGTTTGTTGAGTGGAAGCAGTAAATATTAAGCAAAATAGCAGCCATTCTTTTCTAAGTGTCTGGAGCTGTTCTAAGCACTATCCACACTTAGAACAGTGCTTCAAACAGTGTGTAGATAGATAGGAAAGACTATATATATGTATACATATAGTACATGGGATATATATGAGATATATGTATGGGTATTTATTGTGCTTAGAACCATGCTGGCACATATAAAGTGATTGAAAAGCGTTCTTAGAATAATTTCTGGCAATAGAAAGTGTTGTAAAAATTAAATGAGTGTGTGTGTTTGTGTGTGGGTACAAATATACAGGCTTATATATGGGATATTGTATATTGTATAAATATATATATGTACAAATATGCAGGCTTGTACATGGAATACCCAATATAAGCACCTATTTCATAAGGTTGTTGTAAAACTTAAATGAGAGTATATAGGTATATGTATATACACATTCATTTAATTTTTACAACAACCTTATGGAATAGATTTTTTTTTTTGAGTTGGAGTCTCACTCTATCACCCAGACTGGAGTGCAGTGGCTGCTTCCGACCACCGCAGCCTCGACCTGCTGGGCTCTAGCGATCCTTCCGCCTCAGCCTTCCGAGTAGCTGGAACTACACCCAGCTCATTTTGATTTATTGTAGAGATGAGATCTCGCCAAGTTGCCCAGGCAGGTCTGGAACCCGCGGGCTCAGGCAATCCACTCAACTCAGCCTCCCAAAGGTGCGGGATTACAAGCTGAGCCACCGAGCCCGACTGGAATAGATATTTATCTTGACCCCATTTCACCAACTAGGAAACTTAGGTACCGAGAAATTAAATAACTTGGTCAAGGTGCCCCAAACGAAAAGTGGCAGAGTTTGGAAGTGTGATATCTCCTGCTTTGTTTCTTTTGCTAAGGATTGTTTTGGCTATTCGTGGTCGTTTATGTTTCCATATGAATTTCTGTATTGTCATTTCCAGGTCTGAGAAGACTGTTGGTAATTTAATGGGTATTCTGTAGATTGCCTTTGGTAGGATGGGCAATCTGTAGATTGCCTTTGGTAGGATGGACATCTTGACAATGTTGATTATTCCTATCCATGAGTATGGAATAATTTTCCATTTGTCTGTGTTTTTTTGGATTTCTTTGAGCAGTGTTTTGTAGTTCTCATTGTTCAGGTCTTTCACTTCTCTGGTTAGGAAGGAACAATTATAGTGCTATAAGAAAGTGATTGGCAGTAGTGGAAAACTGCCA
>NW_007144455.1:0-780 GCF_000164805.1 Carlito syrichta
CTGCCCACAAGAATTTTCTGTAGTGTGAGGTCACTGAATAGAGGGATTTTATAGCAATATGACTTTTGTCTGGGGAACATGATTATGGTGGTAGATGTTCATAGGACACAAGAGGGCCAGATCCTAGATTAAAACTAACAAGAGTACCAAAAGTTTCTGTGGATCTGAAATGACAGATTTAGGTATCCACGGAGCAAGTAGCTCTGAAAAATATAGGGACCCAGAAGCCCAGATTGCTGATTAAACCTAATCAAGAGGCCCTGTAGATTCCTGTTAATGAGAACTCCCAGAACCAGGTTTACATTTCGTTTCAGTAAGATACCCTGATCTTCCCTGTAGATGTGAATTCCAACTCTGTATACAAAAAGACAGATGTCCAGAAGATTCCTAGGGACGTGGAATCCATGATTCCTGTTACCTTTAAAAATATGTAGTAAACGTTTGGCAATTGGAAAACCCTTGTCCCCTCTCAAAATAAAAAGAAAAACGGAAGGTGAAGGAATACACGGTTCACCTTAAGACCAGAGTTACATCCACATATAGCAAGAAGATTCTTTTTGTCCTGGAATCTGGCCTTAATTGTTCCGAGAAACCTAACGGACTTGGAGGGCCCGATACACATTTAAGAATTTCAAGAGGACCAGAATGTTGCTGGAGTCCTGAAATGACTGATTCGTAATATCCGCATGCTAAATTGCTCCAAAACATTTGGGGAGCTTGAAGCCGTTTCTTGTTTGTTCCATAGCAGACACCCTGGGAATTTTTTGGAGTGAGGACTCG
>NW_007144456.1:0-755 GCF_000164805.1 Carlito syrichta
TAGATGGCCAGTCATTTAGCCAGCTAACTATTTCTGCTCGTTAAGTGAGCTGGATGGCTAGGAAACTAGCTATATATGTCAGCTAGTTATGTCAGCTGGGTAGTGAGTTTAGTCACCTTGTTGTGGCAGCTGGCTAGCTGGATGGCTAGCTGGATAGCTAGCTAGGTAGCTAGCTGGTTAAGTAAGCTAGTTAAGTCAGCGAGTTGATTCAGCTGGCTAACCAGTTGCCTAGCTGGGAAGCTAGTGAGTTGTCAGCTGACTAGCTAGTTAGCTAGCTAGTTAAGTATCCTAGTTAAGTTAGGTCACTAGCCAGCTGGTTAGCTAGGAAGCTGGGTAGTTAAGTCATCTGGCAAGACAATGGGCTCCATAGGTAGCCTGCTAGTTAAGACAGCATGCTATCTAGCTGGCTAGCTAGGTAGCTAGGTAGCAAGGTCTTCCTGCTAGCTAGCTGGGTAGCTAGTTAAGTCATCTAGTTAAGTCAGCTGCCTAGAAACCTGGCTAGCTAGGTCACTAGATAGTTAAGTCAGATGTCTAGTTTGCTGGCTAGCTGTTTGAGTAACCTAGTTAAGTTAACTGGCTAGCCGGCTGGCTAGCTAGATAGCATGCTACTTAATTCAGCTGACTAGCAAGCAGGCCAGTTATTTAAGTCACCTAGTTTAGTCAGCTGGCTAGCCAGCTGGCTAGCTAGGCAGTGGAGCAGTTAAGTCATTTGTCTAGCCAGCGGGTTAGCTAACTGAGTCAGCTCATTAGGTCAG
>NW_007144457.1:0-1027 GCF_000164805.1 Carlito syrichta
GAACCTGGAATCCAAGATTACTGGTTCCCCCTTAAAAATAGGTCCTAAGTATGTGGGAACCCCTAATCCCATATTCTGAATACCTAAACGAATGTCCAGCAGTAGTTTCTGGACTACGAGGTAAACCTGAAGCCAGTGGTCAAATTAACAAATGGCAAGATGATCCTTTGATTGTGAAATCTGGCCTTTCAGGACCCTGTGAAACAAAAGGACCAGTAGGCTTGATTCTCAGTTACACCTGTCAAGAGGTGCAGCACGTTCCTGGGGATCTGAAATGCCCGATTTGTGGTATGCATATAGGACGTTGCTCTGAATACTATGGGACCAGGACTCCCAGATTAAAGATTAGCATTTAGCAAAAGTCCTTTTCAATTCCTAAGTATGAGCACTCTCTTAAGTCAGGGATAAGTTAGCAATTTGCCAAATGTTTGTAAGTTATACGGAAACCGTGTTTCCTGGTTCCTCTCATTAACACGTGTGGAAAGTTTCAAGGGACACAGTGACCCAGATTCCTATTTCGTTCTAATCAAAATGACGGGATATTTCCTGTTGACCTGGAAGTCCAGACTCTAGTATACCCATAGAGTGATGACAAGAATATGCCTGGGGATGTGGATTCTAAGATTCCTGTATCCCTCCCAAAAATACCTCCTAAAAATTTGAACACCAAAACCCGAAGTCCTAATTCCGTACACTGAGTCCACTGAAGTTTCTGGAGTACGAGGTAACAGTGAAGTTAGTGCTTACATACAAGACATCTGAGAGGATTACTTGTGTCCTGGAATCTGGCATCAGAGGTTCCAAGTATCTAAATGAACTTGTAGTGCCAGATTCTTGTTCACAACTATCAAGAGAACCAGAGTGTTGCTGGAGTCCAGAAATGATTGATTCGTAATATCCAGCTTATAAATAGCTCTAAACATGAAGGGTGCTCAAAACCCTGATTCTTGTTTAGCCCTAACCAAGACGCCCTGCCGATTTTCGGGATTGAGCACCCATGTAACCCAGATTCCTTATTCATCCTTAG
>NW_007144458.1:0-797 GCF_000164805.1 Carlito syrichta
CGAGGACTCCCATTATCCAGATTCCTACTTCCAAAACCTGATTGGTGCTTATCTCTTAGCAAGACTCTCTATAAATTTCTGGGATGGAGGACTCGTGTAAGCAAGATTCCTTATTCTCCATAACATCAGGTCGTGTGGTGTTCTGTACATGAGGACTCACATTACTGAAATTCCTACTTCATTCTCAGCAAGATGCCGAGACATTTCCTGGTGAACCAGAATTCCAGTTGCTTGGATATCAAGAGAAAATCTCTCATAAAGTTACTGTGGAATTGGAACCCAAGATTCCTGTTTCCTTTTTCAAAAGACACCCTAAAAATGTGGCGACATAGAACCCCAGTTTGCTGATCAAACCTTATCAAGAGACCTTGCAGATTTAGGCGATTGAGAAGTCCACGAACAGGATTCCCTTCCCGTTCTCAGCAAAGATGCCCAGATTTTCTCTGTCTATATGGATTCCAAAACTCTGTATACAAAAATGCAGATGCCCAGATGTTTCCTAGGGACGTGGAATCCATGATTCCTCGTTCCATTTTAATAATTCGTACTAAATATTTGACAACTGCAAAACCATCGGCCCCTCTCAAATAAAAGTACAAATGGAAATTTAAGGATTACCAAGTTCATCTTAAGACCAGAGTTACATCCAAATAGGGCAAGATGATACTTTTGTTCTGAGAATCTGGCCTTAGTTGTCCCGAATAACCGAACAGACTTGTACTACCAGATACCCGTTTACAACTCTCAAGAGGACAAGAATGTTGCTACAGTCCTGAAATTACTGATTCATAATACCC
>NW_007144459.1:0-778 GCF_000164805.1 Carlito syrichta
CCTGAATGTTTTATTTTGCCTAAATTGAAACTTGTTGATATTCCAATTCTATAACATTCTTAGATAACTGAACCTTAAGATTCAGCGTACCTAAATGCTATTTCGAAGACAGAATGCCTAATAAATCTTAAAAATTTTAGAAAATAAAACATTATCGTAATTTAATACAGCTTTTTCCATTCTGAATATTTGTCTACATTTTCTTGGTGCACTCTGTATTTTCTGCTTGTTAATGTTGATTAAATATTACAGATGTGCAAACCTTAGAGAAAAGTTTCCCTTATATATTTGAAGAAAATATAAAATCACATTCCCTTTATACATTAACCGAATTCATATTCAAATAGTATTTCCATTGAATCCCCTAGTATTTTTTCTACTTAAGACATAATGCTGTACTCTGCAACAAACTGTCCGATTAATCTGATACTTTTAATCACCAAGGATTTAAAATCAGGCACACAGAAAAAATAGAATTTGGGGTCCAATATACTTAAACAAAAATAACATGGAGATTTACAAAGTAGTAAGTATTTGGGCTCCTCATTATTGTAAAAATTTAGATAAATGAAATTTCTGGAAAACTGATGATGAACTTAGCTAAAGCGATGTACAAATACTGATAGAAATACGGATCAAAGGCTGCAACATATATTAAAAACATCCAAAAGTTTCTAAACTAAACAAAGTGTAAAATAGTATGTGGATGTGCTATATCCAAGCTCCAACTGGATTCGGTGACCTTAATAATAAAAGACTACATCGTGGGCAATCCCCG
>NW_007144460.1:0-818 GCF_000164805.1 Carlito syrichta
TCTATAACATTCTTAGATAACTGAACCTTAAGATTCAGCGTAACTAAATGCTATTTCGAAGACAGAATGCCTAATAAATCTTAAATATTTTAGAAAATAAAACATTATCGTAATTTAATACAGCTTTTTCCATTCTGAATATTTGTCTACATTTTCTTGGTGCACTCTGTATTTTCTGCTTGTTAATGTTGATTAAATATTACAGATGTGCAAACCTTAGAGAAAAGTTTCCCTTATATATTTGAAGAAAATATAAAATCACATTCCCTTTATACATTAACCGAATTCATATTCAAATAGTATTTCCATTGAATCCCCTAGTATTTTTTCTACTTAAGACATAATGCTGTACTCTGCAACAAACTGTCCGATTAATCTGATACTTTTATTCACCAAGGATTTAAAATCAGGCACACAGAAAAAATAGAATTTGGGGTCCAATATACTTAAACAAAAATAACATGGAGATTTACAAAGTAGTAATTATTTGGGCTCCTCATTATTATAAAAATTTAGATAAATGAAATTTCTGGAAAACTGATGATGATCTTAGCTAAAGCAATGTACAAATACTGATAGAAAAACGGATCAAAGGCTGTAACATAATATTAAAAACATCCAAAAGTTTCTAAACTAAAGAAAGTGTAAAATAGTATGTGGATGTGCTATATCCAAGCTCCAACTGGATTCGGTGACCTTAATAATAAAAGGCTACATCGTGGGCAACCCCCTCAACTCAGGTCCCCTCCCAGTGTGGATGATTCTCTGTCCTCTCAATAAATACTGCTTTACAAAAAAAAAAAGGCTGCCCTCGTTTA
>NW_007144461.1:0-423 GCF_000164805.1 Carlito syrichta
AAGGAGACCCCGGGGACAAAAAATGCCTGCCAAGTGCATTCTGAGAGGCCTTCACGAATCTCAAAAGGTCCAAGTGGGTAAGGGACAGCATAGGAAGGGCCCTCCCCCACCCAAAGGTGTCAGGAAGGGTGACCAGAACTTGAGCTGGTTGTGGCATTGCTGGACCACCTTGATCGCTCTATGTCCAATGGCCACCCTAGCTCTGGGCCGTCTGTTCCTTGAACTCACACACATCTTTTCTGTGGGGCACAAGTGTGGAGGGTGGAGGCAGGCCTTCTAGGGCACATGACCCAAGGCATGAAACGGACATGCCCAGTGACAACCTTTGATACCTCCCAAGAACCACAAGATGGAAAGTGTCTTTTCCTCTTCCATCCCTGAGGGTGATTCTTCATGTGGGGTGGTGGTGGTGGTGGTGGTGGT
>NW_007144462.1:0-739 GCF_000164805.1 Carlito syrichta
GGGGCCCTTCCTTTCCCAATCACTCCATCGTCCCCCCCGATGCAGACCTTTCCTGGGGAGCCATGGACCCCTTCGTGACACACGTGGGAGGCATCTTTTTATCGTTTGAATCTCCGTCGGTTGGACTGGGGCAAGCTGACATGATTGTAGATCCCAGGGCATCGACATGTGGGGCTCAGGCAGTCCTCCTCCCTCAGCCCTTGACCAGATGAGACTCTAGGGGCCACCACACATTACAGGATTTAAGGGACCTCTTGCCGAGATGAAGTCTGCCCACTACATGCAGGCTGGTCTCCGAAACCTGGGCTCAGGCAGCCTCCTGCCACAAGCTCCCAGGGAGCTGGGCTGATGGCCTTGGACCAGAGTGCCTGGCCTGGACTCTCAAGTTCTGTTGGTGGGGTGATGCAAGGAATTCCCCAGGATGGAAACACCACATCCTGTGTAGCCAGGACCCTGGCAGGCACCACGGGTGACTCCAGTGTTTGCGTTCTGGGAGCCACGAAGTCTCACTATGTGTCCAGGCTGTTCTCTAACTCCTGGGCTCCTGCGGTCCCCCTCCTCGACCTCCCAAAGCCACAGCCTGATTGTCAGCCAATGGACCATCTTTCGGGAACTGTAAGCCCAAAGCTGGTGCCTCTTTCCTAAATGATCTCCATCTGTTCACGATGATCCCAACTCCAAACACAAATGGATGCTCTTCTTTTTTTCCTTTCTCTTTTTTTTCTTTGAGTTGGAGTCT
>NW_007144463.1:0-1221 GCF_000164805.1 Carlito syrichta
CCACAAGCTCCCAGGGAGCTGGGTTGACGGCCTTGGACCAGAGTGCCTGGCCTGGACTCTCAAGTTCTGTTGGTGGGGTGATGCAAGGAATTCCCCAGGATGGAAACACCACATCCTGTGTAGCCAGGAACCCAGCAGGCACCACGGGTGACTCCAGTGTTTGCGTTCTGGGAGCCATGAAGTCTCACTATGTGTCCAGGCTGTTCTCTAACTCCTGGGCTTCTGCGGTCCCCCTCCTCGACCTCCCAATGCCACAGCCTGATTGTCAGCCAATGGACCATCTTTCGGGAACTGTAGGCCCAAAGCTGGTGCCTCTTTCCTAAATGATCTCCATCTGTTCACGATGATACCAACTCCAAACACAAATGGATGCTCTTCTTTTTTTTCCTTTCTCTTTTTTTTCTTTGAGTCGGAGTCTTGCTCAATTGCCCAGGTTGGAGGGTGGTGGCTTGCTCCCAGCCATCACAGCATCAGCCCAGCGGGCTCCGGCAAGACAGGGTGGCCCCAAGACAGGGTGGGCATTAGGCACTGAGCATACAAGGCGGTCCAGCAATGCCTCGGCCAGCCCAGTTTTTAGTCACTCAGTCTGCCACTTTCGGGTGGAGGGGGCCCTTCCTTTCCCAATCACTCCATCATCCCCCCCGATGCAGACCTTTCCTGGGTGGAGCTGGAATGACAGGCGTGCACCATCATGCCTGAAAAATTAGGGATGGATGGTAGAGATGAGGTTGTGCCAAGTTGCTTGGGTGGGTCTCGGCCCGTGGGCTCAGGCCAGCCACTGGTTTGGCCTTCCGAAGTGCTGGGATGACGAGTGAGCCCCTGAGCACGGCCTCAATCATTCATTGAAGATGTACCATAATGACTGGCAAGGAGGACCATGCCTGGAATTCCAGCACTCTGGGAGGCCGAGACAAGAGGATGGCTGTAGCCTCAGAGCCCAAGTCTTGCCCAGGCCACGCAGAGAGACCCTGTCTCTGCACCCAAACAAACAGGGGTCTGGGGTCCAGATGCCCATCATCCCATCCACTCTGGAGGCTGAGGCAGGATGATCACTGGAGCCCATGATTTCAAAGCTGGTGGTGAAAGACGGTCATGTCCGCAGGCCCCAGACTGGACCACAGAACAAGATCCTGTCTCCAAAACCATCAGAATTGTACATAGATTCTCAACTGCACATGGGGTGTTCACAGGGCGACTAGGTTTAGACCCTGGAAAAATGGA
>NW_007144464.1:0-630 GCF_000164805.1 Carlito syrichta
TCCCCAGGTGAGGGATTTGTAACCAGCCTTTCTTGCCGGAAGGTCTTTGTAGCTGAGTCACAGTTTTGGCCTGCCTGGGGCACATACTCACCTTGTAGAAGAGAGTTGGCACAAACACGGCCAGGGAGCCTCAGGAACTTCCACAACAAAACAGGTTCAGTCATTGGGTGTGTATGGGCTGGAAGGTGCCTAGCTTGTGGGACTCACACATTTGCGGGGGTAGAAAGGGAAGAACAGAGGGCAGAATGTTTGCAGGAGAATGAATTTCTTTCTTTCTTTCTTTCCTTCCTTCCTTCCTTTCTTTCTTTTTTTCTGTCTTGCTTTTCTTTCCTCACTTGGTTGCCCAGGCTGCTCTCAAACTGCCCATCTCGGCCATCCTTTCGGCCTGGGCCTCCGAAACTGCTGTGACCACAGGTTTTCCAATTGCTCAATATCCTGGTCTTCCTTCTTGGTCATAAACTCTGGACCAGAGGCAATCTTCCCACTGAGGCCTGCCCTCACCCAAGGTTTTCTGAGTTTTGCTTGGGGTCGAGGTGGGAGCTTGACTTGGTGTATAGCCTGGTCTCGAGCTCCTGGCCTCTGGCCATCTTCCCCTCTTGGCCTCCTCGAGTGTCAATGAGACAGTTATGA
>NW_007144465.1:0-793 GCF_000164805.1 Carlito syrichta
CTGACTTAAATTGTTAGCTAAATAGTGAGCTAGCTGTCTTAGCTATTTTACTTAGCTAGCTAGCTAGTTAGGTAGCTGATTTAGCTAGCTGACTTAACTAGTTGGCTAATCAGATAGCTAACTGACATAACAATTGGTTAATGAGTTAGTTGACTGTTTTAACTACTTGGTAAACGTGTAAACAAGCTTTCTTAATTAGCTGGGTATCGAGTTAGCTAGGTGACAACTTGTAGGCTGATAATTCGACCTACTACTTATCTGTTTTAACGTGTTGGCTGACTACTCGACAAACTTAGTAGCTGGCATAACAAGTCGTCCAACTAGTTAACCAACTAGTTAGATGGGTTAATTAGTTGAGAGACGAGTTGGCCCACAAGTAAACTTGGTTAACTATTTGGCTGGCTAGTTTGCTAACTTCAGCAGTTGGCTGACTAGTTGGCTGACTAGTTAGCTGACCTAAGTAGTCGGCCCAGTAGTTAGCTGACCTAATGTGTCAGCTGACTAGTTGGCCGACTTGTCGGCCAATTGGTTAGCTGACCAGTTGGCCGGCTAGTCTGTGAACTGGTTAGCTTACTTAACTAGTAGGCTGGCGAGTTAGGCCACAGGTGAGCTGACTTAACTAGTCAGCCGGCGAGTGAGAAGAATGGCCAGCTGACTTAACTATTCAGCCGATGAGTCAGCCGACTGGTCAGCTATTTAACTAGTCAGTCGGCGAGTGATCTGACTGGTCAGATGACTTTAGTCAGCTGGTGAGTGAACCGAATGGTCAGAAGAGTTAACTAGTCAGCCGGTG
>NW_007144466.1:0-1774 GCF_000164805.1 Carlito syrichta
CATGAGCCTGAAGCATTGTCTACCATTAAATGTGAACAAAAATTGATTTTTAATGTATTTTAAATGTTCTGGCTGCAGCTGTACTTATTGCCAAGGCAAATAAAAATTATGGCATGTTAAAAAATATGACATAGCCTCTTCATGATTTCTCCTATATATAGAACACTTAAGAATTCACAAATATTACTTTTGAACCAACTTAATGAATTTCTACAGTAATTTCATAAGTGGACACTGGTTCATTAACCCAGAATCCAACTGACATTTTGCATGATACTTGTAGGAAGCATATCTTCTTAAAGTGTCTGTCAGAGAAATTTCAGGTTAGTACACTTACAGTAGAGACATCTGTTGACATCTTGTTGATCTTAGCAGTCTGAACTGGGACCAGCTGAGAAATGTGCAGTAGTTGTACCAGTACCGAGGGTGCAACTTTCCCTCCTCATCACAACTCAGTTTACAGTTAACAAACTCCACATCCATCCCTAGACTCTGGTAGGGATAGAGTCTCTGCCCCTATTAAAGAGACCCCTATAGAGCCACACCCTGAACACCTCTTCCTGGGATTTTGTCAGACTTCTTTTTCCTTTCATCTACAATTGCCCCTTCCATTATCCTGATGGCCCTCTCTCTTCTGCCTCTCTAGTTGTGATCCCAAATAGCCAATGTTTCACTCTCCATGAACACTGTAGTATCTTCCTATACAATTCAACTTTTCTTGTTACCAAAAATAATTGTTTGGTTATAGATTTCCAATATTTGTTTTCAGATTTTGACTTAAGAATGATTCTCTCATGAATATTTCCTGTAATGACAAAGTATCATCCTGTTATTGTAGCTTTGGGACAGGTGCTGTGGAGTGGCCCAGCTCTAAACAATTTTGACCCCTGTCCGTAGTGGTGCCTTCCAATTCTCAAAATCTGCAAATTGTCCAAAAGCATTTGGGCTTTGTGTGTGCTTTTCCTATAATGACTAGGGAATTACCTGCACTATGAATGCACTACACTTGCCTTGGCTATATGTGACACCTGACATTATTTACAACGTAAATAGTGTGTAGGAGCTTCCTAGGCTCAAGTCATTCTCAACATACAAATGATGGAACTTCCTGGTATAGTAACTGATTATCACACAGCTGATTGATGAGGACATGTGAGTAGTTCAGAACCTCAGATTTGAGGCTGTGTGCTTGGGTTCCAATCTTGGCTCTTAGAAACTCATAAGCATGGACACAATTGTCTATGTCTCATTTTCTCTGTGTTGAGTTGGTTCATGATACATAAAACATACCCTATGATTGTTGAGTGATTCAATGTGTGTACAATATAAAAGCTGATAAATGATAAGTATCAGTGAAATGTCTTACTTTAGATATCACAACTTCAAAAGGCTCAAAGCCCCACTGAAGCCCAAGATTCCAACCCCCCAAACCATTGTTCTACTTATGACATACACACTATACCTAAAAGCATCTTTATCCCAATTTAGACCCACTTTTCAAAGAATCAGATAAGGTTGTCAAAAATACTATCTGTGCTTGTCTGATTGCTCACTCAGTGGCCACCCCACACAAAGGGCACCATTGTCCTCAATAATGGTCCTGTTGCCTGGTCCATGATCCACAGAGGAGATGGTCAGAAAAGATGAATTCCAATTTGATAGATAAATAAGCTTATCTATTAACAATTCTGATATATTAAAACCTATCAAAATATCATCTTGCTTTATTTATTCATGAAAAAATATACCTTTCTCTACCTTTATAGAGGTTCCA
>NW_007144467.1:0-790 GCF_000164805.1 Carlito syrichta
GCTATATGTGACACCTGACATTATTTACAACGTAAATAGTGTGTAGGAGCTTCCTAGGCTCAAGTCATTCTCAACATACAAATGATGGAACTTCCTGGTATAGTAACTGATTATCACACAGCTGATTGATGAGGACATGTGAGTAGTTCAGAACCTCAGATTTGAGGCTGTGTGCTTGGGTTCAAATCTTGGCTCTTAGAAATTCATAAGCATGGACACAATTGTCTATGTCTCATTTTCTCTGTGTTGAGTTGGTTCATGATACATAAAACATACCCTATGATTGTTGAGTGATTCAATGTGTGTACAATATAAAAGCTGATAAATGATAAGTATCAGTGAAATGTCTTACTTTAGATATCACAACTTCAAAAGGCTCAAAGCCCCACTGAAGCCCAAGATTCCAACCCCCCAAACCATTGTTCTACTTATGACATACACACTATACCTAAAAGCATCTTTATCCCAATTTAGACCCACTTTTCAAAGAATCAGATAAGGTTGTCAAAAATACTATCTGTGCTTGTCTGATTGCTCACTCAGTGGCTACCACACACAAAGGGCACCATTGTCCTCAATAATGGTCCTGTTGCCTGGTCCATGATCCACAGAGGAGATGGTCAGAAAAGATTAATTCCAATTTGATAGATAAATAAGCTTATCTATTAACAATTCTGATATATTAAAACCTATCAAAATATCATCTTGCTTTATTTATTCATGAAAAAATATACCTTTCTCTACTTTTATAGAGGTTCCAAGTCATGGAACTAAGTACACCTAGGCTCTT